>NC_059131.1:82480268-82782882 GCF_020740605.2 Lemur catta
GAAGGGGGTTTGAAAGATCTTGGCACATCTGGGGTCTTCTCAGAAGACTAATATTGTTGGGGGGATTCACTGCAAATGAAATGGGAAATGCAGGGAGTTGCCAAGTGGTGAGGAGTTTTGATAGATACCAGCTGCTAAGGTGGTGTAAGCTATGGGAGAGCAATATGGTCACTCAGTTAAGGAAGACTTCCACATTGAGGATACAGGGTTATAGTGCCTGCTGGAAAGTTATGACCAGACCCAGAGAAATGATACAAGTCCAAGAAAGAATTTCAGATGTAACTATATTCAGGCTGTTATTAAAGCAGACCCCTCAGCTGTGTTTGCCAACTGGAAGGCAAACTTCCCTCACCATCCAGTCCCCCAAAAAGCATGTCATTGCCCAAGATACTTACTGATCTCAGAAAAGATTAAATCAGAACCATTATGAATCTCCCATTACCATTCTGATGGTTTTTCAAAGGAAAAATTTCCCAGGTACACTTTTCTCCTTCAGGCCCAGGCAGGCCCTAATCTTGTCTGAAGTTTATTTCTAAAACTTCTTCCCATTCAGAAGGAATTTTTTTCATAAGGTTTATGGGATCTATCAGGTTGGTTACATGACACCCACCAGATTTACGCTGCTGAAGAGCTAGAGCTGTTTCCTACTTGTCTATGAATTCCAATACTTACGTTCTTTCCCGTAGGCAAATGCGCCATGAATGTTTGCTGAACACAGCTGTTGGGCGTGTACCTTCCCCACTGTGAGAATACCCAGAGTTGAAATTGCACACCTTCAATTTCCTGAAAGTCTTCATATGTTATTTTGCCATTAATTATCCAGCAATCAGAGTTTTGGGCTTAATATTTTAAGAAGCAGAATTTTAATGGGAAATGAAGTGTAAATATTTATGTCCAAAACCAACATAGCAGCAATTAATAGGAGTTCCAGCTTCTGAGTGTCAGAGTTTCTAAGCATTGTGTTCTCTAATTATATTCTCTAGCTCGTGTCAGTAGGCACAGTCTATTTCTATCTCCCCTTTTGCATAGTCTCATTTTTATAAGTACAAAGGTTCAAGAATAAGTATAGGGTCCAAATCAGTCCCCAAGAACTAATTTAGGATAAGCATGCTGAATTTATATAAGAGATCCTATTATATTATCTTTTCTTAAGATTGACTCTTTATGCAAACCTGCTATCAATTCCTATGTATAATTGTCTAAGCAGGTATTCATCTTCTCAAACATCTGCTAACACTGGCAGGCCCCAAAATAAACCTTCACATTAGCAAGTTGCACTTTAAAAAAAAACATTTATCCAGAAACATCTGCTGAGCTATTTTCTAGTTCCTTCCTCCCTCCCTACCTCCCTCCCAGGTTTGTTGAAGTGGAGTGAGGTGAATGTTGCAGCTTAAGATTTCATTCTCAAGTAGGGGAGGCTCAGAAGGGAAACAGCTACTTGGCAGAGGGAAAATAAGAGCTAGAAAAAATAAAATACCAACGGAAGGAAATGAGTATGGGGTGAAATGAATGCTGTAGGGGAGTGGACAAAGCTCTGGGAGTATACAGTGCAGCGCTAGGTTCAAATCCCTACTCTGCCTCTTTTTGCCTGGATAGATATAGGCAGCAGCTTCATTCTGAGCCATGAGTCACCCTTTAAAATAATTGTAATAATGCCAGTCTCAGAAACTTATCTTGAATCTTATATAGAATGAGATGTGTAAATCTGTACAATGCACAGTAGCAATCAATATAAACTGAATCAATTCTTGACAGACAAGTTACTAGTGCAAAAGAAATAATCAATGAGATGATGAAGTGGGATTCTCCCCCCAAGATCACTCTGCTCTCTGGTATATAGAAACTGAAAGAGCTCGTTGGCTTTTGTTCACATCACTTACATTCCAACTCCAAATGGAGGAGCGAGCACTTGAAAGAACCTAACACTATCACCCACCACCTCCTTCAAGCCAAGTTTATTTTTCCTTCCTTAGATTGGGAACTCCTTGAGAGAAAAATAAAAGACTATATTTTGCTGCTTTGTTTGTTTATTGGTTTTTCTTCTCATTGGCTTTAACACAGAGCCCTGCCCGGGAGCGGGCTCACACCTGTAATCCTAGCACTCTGGGAGGCCAAGGTGGGAGGATCGTTTGAACTCAGGCATTTGAGACCAACCTGAGCAAGAGCAAGACCTCATCTCTACTAAAAAAATAGAAAGAAATTAGCTGGACAACTAAAAATATATAGGAAAAAAAATTAGATGGGCATGGTGGCATATGCCTGTGGTCCCAGCTACTCGGGAAGCTGAGGCAGGAGGATTGCTTGAGCCCAGGAGTCTGAGGTTGCTGTGAGCTAGGCTGACGCCATGGCACTCTAGCCCGGACAACAGAGTGAGACTCTGTCTCAAAAACAAAACCAAAACAGAGCCCTGAGCATACAGTGGGTGCCCAGGAAAGCACGATGAACTGAATCCAATTAGATCACAGTAGGAATAGAAGATGGTGGCACCATTGCACTTCCGGTTTTGTTCTTTCCCACAGGTGCATGTCTTCTGAACAGCCTGGGAAATTCTAGCACTTCAGAGTCCTTGCCTACTCAAAAAGCCCTTTAAGTTCAAACCCATGTTCTTCCTAAAATGCAGCTAGCTTTGGGAAACATTTTCAAGAAGTTCTTTGTCATTTTCCTTCTTAAGCTTCAGATGTTACCTCCACTGGGGAGGTTTCTTCAGATATCCAGTCTCTCTTCTGTATTTTCTACTACATTGTCCATGTCTGGATGTATTCATTAAGGTCATGATAGTTGTTATAGTAGATGAATCTTCGAATTTCAGTGCTTCATCATGAGAGACATGTATTTCTTCCCCAAGTAATGTGAATATGAGATGGGAAGGTACGTCACACAGTCTTGCAGGGACTCAGGCTGATGAAGATTCCAGAATCCTCAACATGTGGCTTCTAAGTTTATCCAGGGCATTGCAGTCCTCCAGGCAAGTGGGAAAAGAGAAAACATAAGTGATCATGCAATATGTTTTTAAGGAAGAGCTTGGAAGTAGCATACATCTCTTTGCCCAGTTTACTGGGCAGAGGATGCAAGAGAGGCTAGGGTAAGCAGTCATAGACTAAGCCACCATTTTTCCAGCAGCAACTCTACTCACGGTTTTCTGATCACATAATAGAGGAATAATTTCATGGTGAACAAGAGTGTGGCCCTTGCAATATTACTGCTTGGCTTGACTCCCAGTGCTACATCTTGTGCATTAATGGTTTGCTTACCTGTAAACTGGACATAGTAATCATTTTTGGGAGAAAATAAAGGAGTCATTAGACTTGCATTACATTTAAGCGCACGCCCATTACACTTAAAGGGCATTAAGATAACATTGGGAATATTTTAAGAACTCAGTGAATGCATATTATTTTTATAGCTTCCCAGAATAAAGTTAGCATCTCATAAGTGATATCTAGTTTTGTAGCACAGAAGCCCTGTTTCTAAGGCTACTTTTTCAGCTATTCCTGCTCTTCCAACAGCCTCTTTTATCTACTCAATTCATTCTCTTTTTGTTTTACTTAACCAGAGTTGATTCCTGTTGCCTGCAACCCAAAATTCCTTACCTAGTACTCTGGAGTACTATTTGTATACTATATCTGGAGTGCTATTTATTCCTCTATGAAATTGTCAATATGAACCAGGTAAATTTTAAGTCTTAACACTGAGGTTCCTACATCTAAGTTCTGCTACCTGCTTATTTCTTAAAGCAATTGATGTCTTGCACAAAGAGATAAAGAGTTTGCTGTCCTCATTACAAATAATTTACGCATGGAAGATATCGCAGCCTGGACTAGCCAGATGGCTGCTGTTGTTTTTTTTTTTCTTTTTTAAGTTTTCTGGAAAATGTTACTTCATATCCCGTGTTCATAATCACAGGTTATGTGTAAATGTTATGTTTGATTGTTCCCTTATTCTTTTTCATTTCTATAACTGCGTTTTCTAAGATTAATGTTTTTTTTAAATAAATCAATTTAATCTTAATACAAGTGACTGTTAGAAATATCTAATGATGTCCTTAAGAACTGGACGCAGGAGTGTGTATCCTTGTCATTCCAGTACATTCATTTGTTTCTTCTTTAAATTATGAAAATTTCCAGTCTTTTGCAACAAGTCCAGTCCAGTTTGAATTTCACTTAAACATTGCACAACAAATGAGACCCTTCATAACTCCTGGCCTCAGGCCCCTACTCTCTCCACAGGTAATTACTAGTGACCTGCTGGGTGCGGAGCCTCTTGTCTCTTTAGCCTGGTTTTAAAAGCCTTTGTGCACATAGTGTTTTTGCCTGTAGGGTTTTTTGACTATGATTTTTGTTTGTTACCAATTGGAGTCATACTGTTTTTCTCAATTAACAATATATCTCAGAGAATTTTATGTGCTGATATAGATCTACCTTGTTATTTTAGAGGCCACTCAATGTTCTATGCAGGGTCCAAGACTATTAGCTATTCCAGTATTAATAGGCATTAATTTCCTGATTTTTGCTTCCTAGCAATGCCACAGTGAGCACCTGTATGTCTGATTCTCTAGGTCCTGCTGAAAATGTTTCTTCAGGATAGATACTAGAATCATAAATTATGCCAATTACCCTCCCAATGGGCTCTGCAAATGTACATTCCCACCGGAGTATAAGAGAATCACTGTTTCCCAATTCTCTTGCTAAAATGGCTGTTATTAATCTTTCCATTTTTGCCAAATCAGTGGATGAGGAATAGTATCTTATTGTTGTTTTAATTTGCATTTGACTGAGCTAGAACAGCTGTTTATACATTTATTGATCTTTTGTATTCCTTCTTCTGTACATTTCATGCTCAATTTTCTGTTGGGCTGTTCATCTTGACCTTATTGATTTGTGGAAGTTATTTATGTGCCCCTTATGCAGCCACTTGCTTGCTATGCTCATTGCAAACTTCTGCAGCTTTATGTTTACCTTTGGTTCCTTTGGCCTCTTCCTTTGAATTTTCTGCTTGTCATAATGCTTTCTGGCTACTTGGTCCTTCTGTTGGAATCTGTGCTTGGCTCCATGTACCTCACATGTCTGTGAACAATTTACGATTGCCTAGCTTTGGGTCTTGGATGTGTCTTTCTGTGTTTTCTAACCAATAGGTTTTGTGTCTGCCCCTGGCCTTACATCCAGTCGGGTACGTTTAGCTGACTGGTTGACAACCTGAATTTAAGACTTCTTTCCCCTACAGCTGTGCTGTCTGTTCCTGAATAGTACAGGGTAGCTCACATTGCTCATGCCTCACTGTTCCCTTAGGCCAGATTCTCAGCTCTCCTCTTCAGTCTGATGTGGGTGAGCAAATCATAATTAAAATAGACTCTGTCATTATTATGATATAATTACAATTGCTCCCTCAACGGTCATGATTTTTCACCATAGCTCCCAGTTTTTCAGAATAAAGTGAATGTACTGAGTTAAGTGAAAAAAAAAAAAAAATCTAAAACCATTGTGCTGCAGTCAACGCTACTTTCCACTTCTTTCTTACATCCAGGTTTATAGAAAGTTCAGTCGAATCCAGCTACTAGAACTCTGGAACGTTGGTTGTACAAGTACAAACATATAAAAAGAATATGGAGTGTTTGGGAAAGAATCAGAAATGGGATGGCAGAAGTGAGGCACAGAAGGAAACAGAAGTCTAGAGAGAGGAGAAGTTTCAGAAGTAAGCAGAGAAAGTAATCAGAGCTTCGTGGGCCAGAGCAAGGACTTTGAATCCAATTCCAAATGAAATGGGAAACACTGGAGAGCTTTAATCAGTGGAGAAATAAGTTTGTATTTGTTTCAAGATATGCTCATGGCTGCTGAATGAAAGAGGTAGATTAGGGCAGGGAGCGTTTGTGAAGGCACAAGCCATTGAAGTTTGAAGATGTAATCAATGGGAAACTGTTAATTACGATGCAAGGGATATGCTTTCATTTTCAAATTTGTCCACTGGTGTTTAAACCAGAGAAAAATCAGTAAGTATTTGAATCATTTCATCTTTAGTGTTCTCTCTCTCTTTTTTTTTCTTTTTTGCTTTCCTTTGAACCATCAGCTAGAACCTAAGATTTTGCTTTTGAAGACATATCTACAAGGAATGGTATTCTCAAGAACAAGGAACAATAATTTTTTTTATTTTAAAATTTTTCTTAGATTAAAACTATACTATTTCGACTCACTACTCCTATTCTGAAATAACAATTGATCATGTCAACTTAATAAAATTGAAATTGAATTCATGAGCAGAGGGGATTCTGGTTAACTTAGCCCATGTCAAAGAATGATAACTTCCTCTATGCCTTATATCTACTGTCCCCAACCCTCAGGCCATGGACTGATACCAGTCCTATGGGTCTGTGGCCTGTTAGGAACCAGGCTGCACAGCAGGAGGTGAGAGAGCAAAGCTTCATCTGTGTTTACAGCCATTCCCCATTGTTCACATCACTGCATAAGCTCCACCTCCTGTCAGATCAGCTGTCATTAGATTCTCATAGGAGCGTGAACCCTACTGTAAACTGCACATGCAGGGGGATCTAGGTTGTGCACTCCTTGTGAGAATCTAATGCCTGATGATCTGCAATGGAACTGAGGAGGTGATGTTAGCACTGGGGAGTGGCTGCAAATACAGATTATCATTAGCAGAGAAGTTTGACTGCACAATAAATGTAATGATATTGAATCATCCCCAAACCATTCCTCCATCCCCATCTATGGAAAAATTGTCTCCCATGAAAGTGGTCTCTGGTGCCAAAAAGGTTGGGGACTGCTGCCTTACATCATGTTTGCACTTTAAAAGATAAGATTTTTTAGGTAAAATTGATTGGGGCAAAAGTTATGATTTATGGGAATTTTCCATATTATTCTTTGATCTCTTCACTTTGCTATCAGAGGTCTAATAATGATCAGTTTAGGGTATAATTCTCTCATAGGCACAAGCTTAACAATTTTTTTCTTTTTTTTCCTTTTTTTATAGTTTAGCCTGTTGGAATAACCTTAGACATAGAGTTTGAAAAACCTACATACGCACACACATACACACATATTCTCTTACACACACCGTCATTTACTTAAGATTTGATATCATACAATTTTTTACTTTGTCTAAGCATCATTTTCCTCTTGCTATTTTTAAAATGGGTACAATTATGATTTATTTTTATCAGTCAGGGTTTTGCAATGACCAAGTGAGTTTCATGGTTACAGAGCTTACAGGATATAATTCACACTATTATTATTATTCAACAAGACTAGATATGATTCAACATCAACTATTAAAAAAAAAAAACAAAACTTCACAAAGTGTGGTCCAAAAACACTACTTTGACAGAACATTTTCCAAGTATTTTCTCCAATAACCTGACATGACTATTGAACTTAACATATTTTGAGTTATTCTTTAACTCAAAACATATTTGCTGAATGAGTGGATGATGTCACCAAATTAAGTCAAAATGACTTTATAAATAGCCCTTAATTCTACCCACTCAAGACCTTGTCTTGCCAGCTCCTGCTCCAACTGCCTCAGCACCCTCCCTGCCATCCACCATTCCCCACAGAGGACATCCTACAGACAGCTGCCTGGAAGCTTTATTGAAAATGTATTTCATTATGTCCCTTTGCTTCTTATAAACACTTCACGGCTACTCATCCCCTCCGGTACAACCAGTCTCCATCCATGCTATGTCTTCCAAACCCTTAGCTTATTTCACCAATCCCGATGGCCATTATTGAAATATACCTTGTTGCTGTAACCCTCAATGCAATTGTACATGCTGCTGCTCCTTGCTTAGAATGTCCTTTCTCCTCTTTTTACCCATCTGACTCCTATCCTTTAATTACTCAGCTCTGGAATGGCCCGAAGGATGTCTTTTGTGACCTCTTACCTTTGCAAGAAGTAACCTTTTTCTCCACTTAGCTAATTGTATACTTTGTATACAACTCTGCCATTGCCTATATAACATTCTGACTTGAGTCTCCAGTGAGGTATGAGCCTTAGGGGCGCAGGGTCCATGTGCTGCCCTTATTTTGGAAATTACTCAAATGCTGGGCATCAGGCACCCGAAAATTTTGGTGGACTGATTTCCATCGGTTTGAATTTCATTAGCAAATCCTTTCCATTTCAATTTGACTAATATTTATTTTGCACCTATTATATGACACAAGTGGGGAAAGACCTAGAAGATTAATTGTGAACAAAGCAGATGGATCTCTGCCTTCGTGGAACTTTTATCTAGAAAGAGATACCAGCTTGTACCCATAATTATAGCTGAGGTTGTCAACTCAACTGAAAGCTCCATGAGACCAGGAATGTTTCATTTCCAAACTTCCCTGTACATAGCTTGAGCACAGTGTCTGCATTCAGTAAGTATCCTTGAATAAATGGCTTGGCTGACCATATCCACCCTCACTCCTATGGATTAGGTCAATGCTTTGCAATTGCATCTATTTGCATTTTAAAATCTGGAATCCATTTTGTGCAATGGATCACACTGGAGTCTCTGGCTCTAATTTTAGAAGACAGAATGTTACAGGGCTAACAGCCATCTGTTTCCTTTGCACAAATCTGCTACTGTGAAGTGTGAATGCAGATTTTTATAGTGTTTATTGCATTTTTATTATAAATTTTTTGTGTAATTTATTGAAAGAAATTTAGAAAATTTTAAAAAGAATCAAGAAGAAAATAAAAATTATCTAGAGGTAATTTCTGTGAACTGTAAACATGTCTATATTTTTCTTTTCAGCTCCTATGCATTTATGTAAAATCATTCATGTCTGTGTGTATACACACACACACATACACACACACATATATATACACACACACACACACACACATACACACACACATATATATGTATATATATATACACACACACACACACGCACACACACACACATACATACACACACACAGGGTGACCCATGAGTCTGGAAATGTAGGCAAGTACATGATAAATGGTTAATTTATGGTACATTATAACACTTGAGAAACAATATTATCTGTATTTGTAGAATTTGTGGAATTATGCTAATTAGCACATGCCTGGTGGGTATATGCTACTAGTAGAGGTCTTCTCTGAGACTCTGAGAGCTTAGATGAGTCCAGAGGTTATATCCCCTTCAACTTCACCACCAAGTGTTTTGTTACAATAAATCAAGGGTTCTACAAATTTTTGCCAAATATACAGCAAGTAATTGTACACAGGTACAAAAATACAACCTCACTACTTTTTCTGTGGTTCGGGGAACTCTTCCTCCCACTCCCACCTTCTACAGCCCTCAGACTAACAATTATCATGAACAGTAGGCACAGAGAGGTTTGGATGCAAAGTCTGTTGGTTTTATGATTAATTTGCAGGACATGTGGATTTAGAACCAATGCAAACCCGGACTTCGAACGCTGTATAGATAACATTAGGCAGCTGGATGCAAGCATGATAGATCCCATACAGTATTTCTAATTATTTTGAACATTACTCCCTTCACCAATAACGTTAATTTCTACCAAACTTTATGTTAATTAACACATCCTCTGGTGTAGATTTTTAGCAACAATATTATAAGTGTCATGTAACCACCCTAGATGGAATAATTCTTGAGAATGATGATTTAAACGCTAAATAATGGCCTGGAATTAAATTAAATTTTACCCACAAATATTATTAATAAATTTTGAGCACAAACACCATACCATTTACACAGAAGTATTTTAAAGTGAATTACTATGCAGACAATAAAGGAAATTAATAAATACCCTTGAATTTAATGAACATCTGCATGTAAATACATTTTATGTTATGTATGAATCCATCTGTAGATCATATATGTGACCATGCAGCTGTAAACAGATATTCCTGAACATAAAAATTTACATTATTAATGTCAGCTTCAAATATTTGTTTTCCAAAAACGGCAGTGCACAATTTACACAGATATCTACATTTCTGCATCGCACTGTATTCTATCTTGAGCACTGTTTCCTTGACATAAATATTCTTCAAATATGGATTTTAAAAAGAAAAATCCATTCTCTTTGGGGCTTTTTTTCCCTAGATATTATACAGCTCATCTCCTAAAATAAGAAGATGGCTATCCATTATTGAATGCTTGATGTGTCAGAAGCAGTGTTAAGAATTTTCAAACATCATCTCATTTAATTTTCACAAATGCAGCTCAGAGGATTTATGCAGCTTTCCTAAGTTTAGATGATAATGTTGTTCAAATGTTTTCAAATATCAGATAGATTCTTATTTTACTAAACTTTCTTAAAAACCTTTTGAAAAATTGATAATTAAGCAGCGAATATCAAATGTTTACTCTCTTCTAGACAGTAAGTATGTGGGGCCATTTTATAAGCTAACTTATTTAATATTTATTCCCTCCTATAGTTGAGAGCTTGTCAAAGCCTTTTGACCTTAACTCTGTCCTTTGATCCTTTAATCAGCCACCTGAGGTGGTCTCCTAGAATCAAAAAATCTCAGCACTCTGGGCTTCAGCTATTCAAGTATTATCTAGTACTCACCCCTTCCAGGAGCATGGACCCCACTTTTTGCTGGGACAGACAATTGTCCTGCTAGCCTGGCTCTGACTGCCCAAGTACCTTATTATAATTAGAAAAGAAGGTGATAGTAATGTCAGAAGATTGCCTGGGGATCAAGGTGGCTTTTGCCAAGGCATTTTCTTGCTGAAATCCAAACTTTTCAAGATTTGCCTTTCAACGTTGCCGTGCCCCAAGCTGACCAAAACAACCTTTCTGCTTAGGACAATTTCTTTCCAAGGTAAGATGGGACCTGCTGCCACACAGAGGTTAGAATGTGGACTTTGGAATAAGACAAACTTGTTCTGTGCCCCACCTGTTGTTAAATAGAAGTCGGCAGCTCACTTTTCTTCTGTGAGTTTTGGTCTTCTCAGAAGCAAGCAGGGAATACTAATCCTTTGCTTGCAATATTCTTGTCAAGTTTTAAAAAAAGGTATGTGGTCCTTCTCAAACTGTACTTAGGAAGTATTAGGTGCTCAATTAACTAGCAGCTAAATCCTTAGAGTTACTAATGACAAAGAATTTGTCATATATTTATTCATTCTATACATATGTATTGGATACCTGCTAGGTGTCAGGTTCTATTATAGTAATCCAAGGGTCCCTTGGGAGACATGGAATCTGAGATAAGCAGAGAAATATGTTTGAAGAGTAAGAGGGGGAATATTCACTTCCTGTATCCTCCATGGGGACAAACATCTATTTAGTGCCTCAAAAGTTCTTGTATTAGTTTTCTACGGTTGCCATAATAAATCACCACAAACTTGGTGGCTTATAGCAGCAGAAATTCTTTTCTCTCATTGCTCTGGAGGCTAGAAGTCTGAAATCAAGATGTTGGCAAGGCCACATTTTCTGTGATGGCTCTAGGGAAAAGTCTTTCCTTGCTTCTTCTGGCTTCTGGTGGCCCTGATGTCCCTTAGCTTGAGGTGGCATCATTGTATCTCCACAAGACCTTCTCTGTGTCTTTTTGTCCATCATCTTCTTTTCTGTCTCTAATAAGGACACCTGGCATTGGATTTAGGGCCTACCCTGATCCAGGATGATTTCAGCTCAAATGACATCTGTGAAGACCTGTATTCCAAATATAGCCCTACTACATGGTTCCAGGTGATAGAATCTCTTGTCAGCTGCTATTCAACCTGTGACACCATAGATTCCAGTCTTTTTCTTCTGGAAAATTCTCTAAAATGTGTATAGAAGATAAGGCAAAGGAATAGGTCAGACTATCATCTTTATAATAAAATCATTCTCACTGCATTATTTTTTTTATTAAATCACAGTTGCCTTCCAGCTTTATTTCCCTGAGTAGTGCTTTGAATCCAGAGACTTGCATTTAACTTACTTCTCTGCCCTTCAACCTGCTGTGAGAGTTTGGGCAAGTGATTTAGCCTCTAAGGGATTCAAGCACTGTGCATGTAAAATAGGAATAATGAATCTGGATGTGCAGGGTTGTTGTGAAGATTAAAATGACATGATGTGTAAAATCCTGAGTTTCCTACAAGACGCATAAACTGTGGTATGTGGACAGTGTTTTTGTCCCTCGCCTTTTCTGACTCAACGTTTTCAATCTGGGTTTCTCTCACAGGCCACAGACCAAAAATCACATCCACAGACCAAAAATCACATCCACTGAGTATAGATTTAGCTTTAACTCTCAAAAAAGTATTTTGTTTCCTCTCTTTCAAAGTTCATGTGAGACAGCTAACTCTTGTCCCATGTCCTGCCAAAAAGTGTGAGGCTAAGTCTGTCGTCCTTAGAGTTTCCATCCATTTCTCCAAGGCCATTCTCCTAGCCTGTTGGGAAATCATTTAATTCCTCTTTCAAGTTAATGATTCCAAAAGTCCAAGGCAGTGGCTCATTCTTGAGCCTTGCAGGCCCCACTGCATCACTGCATACCTGAAACCTGGTGGGGCCCTGCACATGTTCACTGTTGGCCTCCAATTTCAAAAGAGGTAAATGAAGTTCATTCTCCATGTCTGTTTCACCTTTTTTTTTTTTCTCCTCAAGGTTAAAAACTTGTATTTTCTTCTCTGTTCTTCACATAACATGTTTTTAAATCCCAGACAATCCTCTTCTTTCATCTTGCACATGCAGCATATCTCTCTACTTTACCTGTCCATGTATTGCAGAGCAAAGCCCAGGATTACGACGGGACTGGGCTGAGCAGCAGATACAGCTCCACCGCTTTCCACTTGCTCTGTGTCCTGAAAGGCTGCTCAGAATGGTCTATCTCAATGGCCAACCATGTCCGGGCTTTGGGCTGTGTTTGGGCATTTTTGTGGGGGTAGGGGTAGAGGAGTGGGCAGCAATAGTAAGACAATAAAACCACAAACAGAGTGAAGCTCGAGGCTTAATTTTCTTGGCTTCATTGTGGCTGGGTTGCTCAAGTTGATTGAGTTCCATTCCCAAAGCCCCAGCTCTTGCCAGGAGGTCCTTCCCAGGCTACTGTCCCTTTGGGTACTGGTACCCCTTCCTCCCCTTGTCCCTTTCGACCTGTGGTGATGATGCCGGCACCAGGAACTGAGCCATCCCTTGTTGCCTCCTTAAACCTGGTCCACATCATGTGACAAGTGCTTTTCCTAATCTCTCCTCAGATTCCTCCACTTGAGCATGTCATCTTCTTACTGTGTGTACACTGGAAGGCAAACTGTTGTAGTGGAGAGATCAGAACCCAAATTGGTCTTTTCTATTTGCAACTTTCAGTAGATAGACTCAGTTCACTGGATTTTCTCCCTGTGGGCAGCATACTCCCTGATACAGCGTATCAAACATTTAATCTCCAATGCTGCCCTTTATCTCTGACTCTCTCTGTAAATATCATCGCTAACTTTGAAGGAGCACAGCATGAACTTAAGACCCTTTGATGAAAGGCTCGTAATTGAATCCTTTGAATAACGAGTAATCATTATCCTTTCATGAGGAGCATTCTGGGCAGTACCCCATAATGGGAATTGACAAGATCTGAGAAGAGTGTAAAGTTAGGTCTTCCAAACCATCATTGCTCATAATTAGTATAGATATGATCATTAGTAAGACCCATGTCTCCTGCTTAGGAGGAGAGCACATGTTAGACTCTCTCAGGAAATCGTCTTCATGAAACATGCAGAGAAAGTTAAGCCAGCCAGGGATAACCGGACACAGGTATAATACAGTAGAAACCCTTCAGGGGTCAGAAGACCCTCATGCAAATCTCAGGACTGCCTGTGACTTCCAGGGAACAGTAAATCTTCTGAGTATCATTTTCCTCATCTTTAAAACTGGAACAAGTTACATTTTGACAACCACATGAGGAACTTTGTCACTTTGAAAAATGTTGTCTGGATGCAAGCTATCATCTTTAGCCTCACCAATTTGATAATCCTACATAACAACAAGGCTCTAGGTTCTGCTTTATCCTTTTGCCTGATTATTAGATTTTGGGATATGTTTCTAATATATATTCTAATTCCAGTTACCTTAGACAGAAATTCAGTGAAAAAAAACAAAAAAGAAAGAATTCACCATGATTTTCTTTTCTTTCTCTCTTCCTCTCTCCTCCAGCCCCCTTTCCTCCCTTCCTTTACATTTCTCAATTGTCCTACTGGAATGGCCAAAATAATTTCTTGACATTTTCACCAAATCAAACATTTATTTTCAATTAGTGTTTGCTACAATCATCCTGAACTCAATGGCATAACTTACAATAATAAAATTAATTTCTTGTCTACTTGTTAGCTGGAGTTTAGCTGATCTAGGCTGGGCTTGGCTCCAAAATATAGGTCTATTCCACTTGTCTCTTTTCCTCTCCAAACAAGCAGATACCTAAAGTATGTTCTTCTCACAGTGAAAGGCAGGCATGTAAGAGGGAACTCCTTACCAAATGAACAGCTGTTATGCCATTGCTCAAATAATACTTGTTAACACACCATTGATTAAAGTCAGTCATGTATCTTAGTCCCAATACAAGCCATGGAGGAATATAATTTTCCCACCATGAGGCCAAAGCTAACGACATGGGAAACCCCAAATCAATGGAGTGGCAAGAGAATAAATATTTGCTGAGCAATAATCTAATCAACCACAAACAATATTATTTAAAAATTTTACCAAACTTATACTAGAAAAATTGCAAGTGATTCTGGTATTTGATAGCAGAATAGGGTAACTATAGTTAACACAATATATTGTTTATTTCAAAGTAGCTAGAATAGATTTGAAATGTTTCAAATACAAAGAAATGATACATGTTCAAGGTAATAGATATCTCATTAGTCAGATTTGATCATTACACATTCTGAGCGTGTATCAACGTATCACATATACCTCATAAATATGTATCAATAAAAATATTATGTATCAATAAAAAATCAATTGCAATTTTTGATAGCTTCTGAGAAAAACATTTTATAATATAATCTTTTAAAACATTTATTGCATATCTTCCTTCATGAATTAGTCTTTCATGTTGTTTCGGTGGTGCTGTTTCTCTTAATGAGCTGTCAGAGGACTTTATAAACTGAGGCCATTCATCATATTCTAGATCTAAGGAAATGATAGGTTAATGTCAGCTTTTTAATTGTACATGCAATGCTTTAATACCCAAATTTAATTTTTTTCTATGTTCAAATCTATGACATTTTTGTTTAGATTTCTGCCTTGGATGTCATATTTAGAGAAACGTTCCATATCACAACGTCATACACATATGTTTTCTTCTAGTTCTATTTGGTTTTCATGCTTTTACAGCTTATATTTATCCTAACATTTTTTTCTCTCTAATACAGGATTAAGAAAGAGATTCTTTTGTATTCCCAAATGAATAATCATATTTTATGTTTACGATGACCTTAAGGAATTCACCGAGGGGGTGGATAGGCTGTGGTGGGGGTTATGTAGGGAGTGATTGAGGGAAATCAGGGGGCCCAGAGCACAGGGGACTGCAAGCAAGGGAGGTGTCTCCCAACAGGATGTGCCTAGGGAGTTTCAGGTGCTCACAATCACGGGAGCTTGGGCTAGGTGTAAGCAGTGGGGACTGAGGTTGAGACTAAACCATGTTGTACTTAAGGCCACAATGAGGAGTCTGCAGTTTACCCCAAGGGCAACAGGCACTCTCATTTGGAAGCATTATCAGCTCTGCCTAGGGGCAGGTCACTTCCAACTCCAAGGACCCCTCCAGCAGGAAGCAATGTAGAGATCTAGCCCCAAGGCTAGACAGTGTATTCTGAGCATCCAGCTACTCCCTTTCTGCTAAGAGAGAAAGAAAGAGTCCTCTGTTGCCCTCTAGGTCACTCTCCAAACTGAAGGTTTGACTCCGAGGAAGAGAGGAACCAAAGGGGAGCGGTGGGGTCTAGAGGGGAAGCCAGTCTGTTCACTGCCCCTGGGAGCAGGGATCCACCCCCAGAGCAGGCAACACAGCCTGCATCTCATCCTGCCTGCCTGAGATCAAGCACTCATATCAACGTGTGGAAGAAAACTGTAAGAAAAGCGATGTCATGGTGCTTTCAGGGCATTAAGTTGAATTCAATCAAAGTGTAGCATCCAGGTGAGCCCCTGAAGAGAAATTCACATCTGGACAAGCAGTTCCCAGACAGTGCAAGGATTCCACTCAGAAAGCATTAACTGACGATTGATATGGGCTGACAGCCTGATGGGGAACTCCAGCCCTCACATTTCCAACCCCAAGGAGGTTATAGTTTAGTTGGTGAGACAGCTGTATGCACATATCATGCTGAGGCTTGTGCTAAAATAGATACCTATCTAATAAAAGTGATACAAGAGTAAGTGGGGGTACAGGATTAAGTAGGGGGGGGAATGGAGAGGGAGGAGTGCGGAAGGGAGAGAGAGATGTTGATTTTGACCAGGCAATCAGGGCTGCCTTTCTGAAGGTAGTGGCGTTTAGGCATGCCTAGATTCATTCTTAGAATGAAATAATAATAATGATAATGGCAACAACAGCAGGGTCAGCTACATAATTTGTGGAGCCCAGTGAAAAATGAAAATTTGGGCTCCATTGTCCAAGATACAGAAAAAAACCTACCTCTAATGGTACTAAAATTACAACTTTTTCTTTTCTTCTGTGGTCTCCTGCTCTTAACTGTCATGATGTTTTTTATTTGCTATTTAATGTCATTCTCAGTAAAGAAAAATTAAAATCTTAAATTATTAGCATGAATTTTCCCATTTATCTTCCTACTGTGCGATGCCAATTTTAAATGTGATTATAAGAGTATTTTGTTTTCAGAATTGCTGAAACGGCACAATACATATTTTATAACTCCTAGGCACAGATGGATTTTACTCTGGCCACAATAGTGAAAATAATGCACAAAATTAACTCAACTGTTTTTCTTTCAGTTCTTTTTTTGGGCATGTTCAGCCCACACCCTGTGCCTTTGGCTTACTAATGAATAAGGAAGAAATTAAAGGTAAAGGAACTATGGCTGCCCTATCTTTTCCTTTCCTTCTATGCCACCATTTTCAGGGTAAACTGGCTAATAATGGGAAGAAACAGGAGTAGGAGAGGATATAATAGGGTTCCTTGGTCTTTTGTGTTTCTTTGAATGACACTCTCTTATTTCAGTGTTTGAAGCAAGTTCTGGTTCAAAAAGAAAGCATGGTCTGTCTGATCTGTCAGCACCTCTACTTACTCAGTCAAAGATGCACACACTTACCTTGTATTGACTTTGAGTTTCATTGAACTCCCACGCAATGTAAATCTACCAGAATTCTGTGCTCATTGAGGTTTGCAATGCTTTGTGTGATGAGTGGCAAGGAATAGCGGGCTTGCACACTCTACTTGTCTCTGCTATTCATGTGCATGTTCTGTTGTCCCGGTGGACATCACTTACAAATCAAAAGTTCAAAGACAAAATTATGGCCGGGCGCTGTGGCTCACGCCTGTAATCCTAGCTCTGGGAGGCCGAGGCGGGTGGATCGCTCGAGGTCAGGAGTTCGAGACCAGCTTGAGCAAGAGTGAGACCTCGTCTCTACTAAAAATAGAAAGAAATTATCTGGCCAACTAAAAATATATATACAAAAAAATTAGCCGGGCATGGTGGCTCATGCCTGTAGTCCCAGCTACTCGGGAGGCTGAGGCAGTAGGATCGCTTAAGCCCAGGAGTCTGAGGTTGCTGTGAGCTAGGCTGATGCCACGGCACTCACTCTAGCCCAGGTAACAAAGTGAGACTCTGTCTCAAAAAAAAAAAAAAAAAAAAAAAAGACAAAATTATTATGAATTTCAAGATGGTGACAACACAGCAATAAACCATGCAAGGGGCACTTCTGAGAACCAGGCTCTGTGTAACCCCACAGGTCTTCATTCATACAGCTGGACCTAACAACAGCTATCAATTTTTGAATAAGCACTTAGACTTGGCACCATGCTGAGCACTTTATATTAATTATCTCATTTAATCCTCACCGTAACATTATAATTATCTCCATTACAAGGCAGAGAACTGAGGGTTAGGAGCATAACTGTCTTGACCAAGATCCCACGGCTGGAAAATGGCAGAACCGAACTAAAACACCTGATGTCTTACCCCAGAGTCAAACCCTGGACTTCTGCTCTTTCCTCATAGGGGCACAACAGGCAGCAAGAGAGCCTTTTAAATAGAGTGAGAAGAATGTCAGCTTGATTGTCTATGCTCCTACATTATTGATTGCAGTGGGTTCACCCATTTCTCATTTACTCAGTACCTTGAAGAATCCTTTTTTTTTTTTTTTGGTTATTTGTGTGTTTGGTTCACTTTATTCCATTTTAGCACATGAAGCTCTAAGCCCTATTTATTTATTTATTTTTTAAATGTCATAATATTATGGGGGTACAAATGTTTAGGCTACATATATTGCCTTTGCCCCACCCCACTCAGAATTACAAGAGTGTCATCCCCCAGACTAGTGCATACTGCACCCACTATGTGTAAATATACCCATCCCCTCCTCTCCACTCCCACCTGCCTGACATCTGATGAATGTTACTACCATATATACACATAAGTATTGGTCAGTTAGTACCAATTTAATAGTGAGTACATGTGGAGTTGTTTTTCCATTATTGTGATACTTCACTTGGGAGAAGGGGCTTCAGCTCCATTCAGGGTAATACAAGAGGTGTTAGTTCACCATTGTTCTTTGTGGCTGAGTAGTACTGCATGGTATACATATACCACATTTTGTTAATCCACTCATGTATTGGTGGGCACTTGGGTTGATTCCACTTCTTTGCAATTGACAATTGCTGCTATAAACATTCTAGTGCATATGTCTTTTTTATAGAATGTCTTTTTTTTTTTTTCCTTTGGGTAGATGACCAGTAATGGGATTCTGGATCAAATGGTAGTTCTACTTTTAGCTCTTTGAGGTATCTCCATATTACTTTCCACAGAGGTTGTACTAGTTTGCAGCCCCATCAGCAGTGTATGAGTGTTCCTATCTCTCCGCAGCCATGCCAACATTTGTTGTTTTGGGACTTTTTGATAAAACCCATTCTCATTGGAATTAAGTGATATCTCATTGTGGTTTTGACTTGCATTTCCCTGATGATTAGAGATGTTGAGCATTTTTTCATAAGTTTGCTGGCCGTTAGTCTGTCTTCTTTCGAAAAGTTTCTGTTCATGTCCTTTGCCCACTTTTTCATGGGGTTGTTTGATTTTTTTTGTTTTGATTTTCCTGAGCTCTATATAGATTCTAGTTATCAGCCCTTTATCGGATGTCTAGCATGTGAATATTTTCTCCTATTCTGTAGGTTGTCTCTTCTCTCTAATGACAGTTTCCTTGGCTATGCAGAAGCTTTTTAATTTAATTAGGTCCCATTTATTTATTTTTGTTATTGCTGTGATTGTCTTTGAGGTCTTCTTCATAAATTCCTTCCCTAGGCCAAAGTCTATTAGAGTTTTTCCAACATTTTCTTCTAGAATACTTATATTTTCATGCCTTAGGTTTGAGTTCGTTATCCATCATGAGTTGATTTTTATGAGAGGTGAGAGGTGTGGATCCCATTTCATTCTTCTATATGTGGCTATCCAATTTTCCGAGCACCATTTATTGAATAAGGATTCTTTTCCCCAGTGTATGTTTTTGTCTGCTTTGTCAAAGATTAGATGGCTATATGAGGACGGTTTTATATCTGGGTTCTCAGTTCTGTTCCATTGGTCTATGTCTCTGTTCTTGTGCCAGTACCATGCTGTTTTGGTTACTATAGCCTTGTAGTATAGGTTGAAGTCTGGTAAATTGATGCTTCCCAATTTGCTCTTTTTGCTTAAGGTTGCTTTTACTCTATAGGGTCTTCTCTGGTTCCATACAAAGAATAGAATTATTTTTTTTGGATCTGGGAAAAATGATATTGGCTTTTTAACAGGGATGTAAGCTCCCTAAGGGCAGGGCTTCTCCCTCTTCTGTTTGCTGCTCTATTCTGCAATACTCCCTTGCACATAATAGAGGCTCAATAAGCATTTGTTGAATGAATCAGTAAAAATGCAACATGGGAATTAGTGCAAAAGAAGGTTACACTAGTTTTGAGACATGAAAGCTAAATTAAGGGGAAAAAAATAACATATGTGGAAACCAAACAGAATTAACTTCAGGTGTGGCTAGATATAGGGCTTCAAATGATATAATTCTGTCTCTCTCTCTCTCTCTCTCTCTCTCTCTCTCTCTCCATATTCAACTCTGTCAGCTCACTCCCTCTTGTGAGCCTCATTCTTAAACACGTTCTTTCCATGTTTTTGTTTCTGTTTTTTTTTTATATAAGTACAGACAGAGGGAATAGTATTTGCAAAATTAAGAGGGAGTGACAAAGCATGCCTGTTGAGGGGGCTAGTCCTCTCAAAGTGCAAGCTCCAAAAGACTTAAAGTGAAACCACCAGAGGGCACAACTCCAGAGCCCAGAGAGTTTGTCTTAGGAAAGTGTGTCAGCTTCATCCTGAGGATAATGGGAGCTTCAGCAGGTTTTAAGCAAGTGAGTACTTTGCATATTTGAGAAGATCATTTTGGTTGAAGTAGTAAGTAAGATTCCGAGTGAGAAAAAGCGGAGTTTGTAAGGCCAGTTAGAAGACTGTATGTGAATCTAAGGCTTTGCTCAGCTCTGCTGCTCCATGAGGAAATTTTCACAGATCACTGGCAAAATGAGAACAGTAAAGACAATGTAGAATTCATTTTAGTTAATTAAACTCAATGCAGTCAATTGAAAAGAACACATTTTGACTCTGATGTGATAATTACATATTACAGGTATCTAAATGTCACATTATCCCACATATATGGACAGCTATTGTATATGAATAAAAAATAAAAAGAAAAGAATACATTTTGAAATTGTCATTTACAAATTTTTTCCAACATCAACACTATCATTTGTTTTTCAAAATGCTGGTGATTGTGAATGATGTGCTTTTAAGATATTCTTATTTTGGTAAAATAGCATGATGCCAGTCTTATATCAATAGTGACCCCTCTAATCTCTACAATTTGAGGAAAATTTTCACTCATCTGCTAAATTACTAAGTTTATTCTCCCTGATCTAAGGAAGAGTTGTGACCAAGCTTGGGAATTGACAGTGGAGTTTCAGATAAGGGGATGATAGGCTAGAGAGGTATTTAAGGAGTAAAATGAAGAGGTCATGGTTGGTATGATATCAGGGATAGAGCACTTCTCAGTCATCTGGATGCTTCAAGTGCAGATATGAGTTTTTGTTCCTAGGCCAAATAATGCAAATAATTCCCTCAGCTATCCATTTTTTGTTTTCATATGTAGCTATTTCTTGAATTGGAACTATCATATTTTTTTCTTTGTTGAGTATAAATATTTCCATCTCTTGAATGAGTAAGTGAAAAAGTGATATGTAAAGCCATGCTCATACATATCATCTGGCACTATATATTCCAGAAACAAAACATATCCCTTTTTCATAGAATAGCATGCCATTTGGTATATATTGATTTATGTAAATGCTTGGGAAACCAGAGCTTGGTTTACATTTTTGAATGATTTCTTCACCCTTTAAAGGAAGTATCTTCCAAAGATGCATGGCCCAGGGGCCAATATTCATCTTTCAGTTTCCAGTTTTATTCAGCAGAGAGAAAGATTGCTGCTGCTACATCATTGCCTCTTATGAGCTCTCTATCAGAATCATGAAGAGCAAATAGGCTAGTTTCTGTGCATAGAACCCCTCTCCCACCTAGCGATCTAATCCAGCTGCCTGCAATTTCTTTGGTAAGGCAAAGTGGGAATCATGCTCACTAAACAGTTATTGCCATTATTAACTGAGAGATCCACTTCAACATGAATTAATTCTCTGAGAATCTCTTCACATTCATCAGTTACCTTTGGGAGTAGGATACAGATACCAAGTGTTTTGTTTTTTGTTTTGCTTTTATTTTTGTTTGTTTGTTTTTTGTTGTTATTGTTTTTCTGGATGAGTAGAGAATAAGTAGCCAAACCTTAAGAACTCATCTTCTTGAAGACTTCTACGCTGAAGATTCAGGCAAAAAATGCAAGACGATCTGCAGAATACTAAAAGAAAAAATTTAGAAGGACTATTTTTCTTCTAAGTCAAAGGAACAGGACACCAATTAATGTAGCTGTAGTTATCAGTGCAGTGGGGAAGTGAAACCTAGGTCCTGTTTGGGGTTAGCACTAGTGGTCTAGGGTAGAAGGAAGATCCATGGGTGTGGATTATAAACACCCGGGAGGGAGAGAGGCAAGCACTTGGGGAGAGAAAAAGCAGAGGAGATGAGATAAAGCCTCAACCAGGAGACAGAATTAGTGAGCCATGGAATGTGGCAGCCAACACTGTGGCTGTCAATATGACCGGTGAGGAGGAAATGGGGAGGGCTCAGAGATGACCCAGCCTGGAGACCATGAAGAGTCCTGCTTTGAAAATCTGGTACTCAGTAAACTCTGTCATCAGGAAAAGGAAGAAAAGACAGGAGATGGATGTTGGAGGCCAGATCTCAGGTTAAGGTGGGGAGGGAAGGCTCAAAGAAAGCCAGTAGGGACTCTAGTGGAAGGAGAATTGGGAATACAAGAAAAGTTTCTAAGATGAGTGTCGGGACTCACTCCAGGTTTCTAATGGCTGCTTCTCAACTGGGTTTCCCATCAGAGTAGCTACAAAATGAGACATGTTCCTGCCCACTAGTGCCTTGGGACACTTCTGCACACAACCCCTCTGTCTATTCATCATACCGAGTCTCCCCCTTTGAAGTCATTAATTTAGATCTTTCACTTTGGAGTTACTCTTCTTTCTCTGCCTGATCTCTCTGATTTGATTCTTCCCTACCATACTTTGCTTTGTTTCTCTCTCACCACCACCTCCAGCCAGTAGACCCAAAGCTCCGTGAGGCCAAGGGTCACCTCTGTATATTTTTCACTGTTTTTCCAATACCTGGTATGGTACCAGGTAGAGTGAATGGATGACTGAGTCAGTGATTATACATTTTAACTGTATTCTTTATACTAATTCTGATAGCCTTGCTAGAATGAATGATATCAACTGTGTAGCCCCTTTGCTTGATACTTACTGCACATGATTCATATCAGAAATCTCTACCTGTGATGAGAATTCGGAACCGGGCAAGATAAAAGTGAACAAGATAGAAATCCCATGAGTAAATCAGGGGAGTTGATCATGATCCTGAGAGACACAATGCCAAGTGACATAATCCCAAATATTGAAATCCCCCAAAATCAAACTCCCTAAAGTCTAAAATCCCCAAAATATAACTCTGGAAAAAATAATTCAAAATTTCTTTAAAATATATTTATTTACATTTTTAAATAGGGATTGATTTTAGAAATATAACAACACAACAGAACCCTTGATAGGCCACTTTACATAATAAAATAGGCAATAGTAACATATTGTTGTAAGCATAAACACTCAGTATGCTAATGACAGTCACAAGGCTATAACAATTATGAGTAGACAAACCATATTCTCACAGAAATAGGTCAAAAAGAGAAATGTATAAATGCATATTCCTATGATTGGCAATTGGGTGCACCCAGCTTTGCCACCACAGTCATCTGAAATACTGTGATGGACAGCCTATACTCTGACGAGATCCATCAGAAAGCACCCTGCACACCAGTGCATCAGCACTGCACCCGCCCCCCAAAAAGCTAATAGCTCAAGAAATTTTATCTTTTACAAATGCAGAGGACATCTCTTCATTTATTGAGGAAGTTTCAACATTTTAAGTGCACACATCATGCTCAATGTTGTGATAATGTACTTTTATGGAGTCACATTTGTAAAAAATGAATCAGAACGGTAAAAGTTTTACACAATTTATATCTCCAGTTTTGAAACTGATGCAAAGATGAAATACATAGCATAGAAAGTTGTGAAAAAATAATGTTGACAATTTAAAATAGTGAAAAAAAACTTTAAAAAGACCAACAAAACTTTAAAAAATATTAAAAATTATAAGGATGGATTATGGGAATCACATGGAGATAGTTCATAAATGCTGGCCAACTTTCACAATCATTAACTTTCATTAATTGTTAATAATTTGAAGTCTTGTATCAGAATGAATAGCTGGTTTTTTTTTATTTGTTTGTTTGTTTTGTTTTTTTCCTTTTAGGACATGGCTCTCCTCAGAGAATATGTTACATTCATTTTCTACATGCCACTGCTTTTTCTGAAATTCTTTGATGCAATATACACCAACATGAATATTCCCTATTACATTTTCCCATCTTTTGTGCCATGCTTCTGTGCTGTTTTGAGTACACAGAAATCCATTCTGTGTACACTCAAGTACAGATCACAGATCTGGCAAAAACAATACTGGTGATCGAACAGCAACACCACTGCCTAAGTGTCTTCTTATCCAACCATGTACATAATTATTTTCAACTAGTCAGTAACTTTGCCAGCTTCTTCAGACAAATGCAGATTTACTTCATTAAAAGCTCCTGGAATGTCATCAGCTGGAAGTAATGTCAATGCAGGCAAACGCAGTTTTTCATCATTGCCTTATCATGTGGCCAATCCACTCATCTGAATTTTCTGCCAAATGCCTTGGATTTAACTGAAAAACCAAACTTTATTGTGACACCTTGAAATTCACTTTTAGAAGATTTGGTCACACCTAATTCCAACTCAGTCATTAAGGTTTGGGGATTCAGTTGAAATCCATTTTCCTCTGCATAAAGACAATAATAAGGAAATAAATCTTCCTAACATGATGCAACTATTCTGTGATTGTGATTTTCAGGATTTTAGATATCAAGGATTTTGATCCTTAGGAATTTCGACATTCAGCATTTTGTCTTTAGAGATTATGATCCAAACCAGTAAATTAGACATAAGAAACAAGAGAGAAACCCAGGTTCTAAACAAAGGCCCAGGGCAACAGTTGGATTAGAAGCTGGCCAACCAAATGCTATGTGTGGGCCAGAATGTTCTAAATCTCTCTGTATTTAAGTATGACCACGGGACAATAAAAACAAAACAAAACAAAACAAAACAAAAAAGACAACTAAAAAATAAAACAAAGGACAATGTCTTTGAAGGGTGCTAATTGAGTCACAACTCTAGAGAAAGGAGCAAGTTGCATAGACAACCCCTGCAACTGAACTGGTGTGATTTTTTCCCAAGCCAGACTCCTCTGGCAATGGCAGTGGAGTGTCAATGAAAGGGAGTGACTGTTATATGCTCCAGTACATGGCCACTCTGTCTTCTTCCCCTGCTGCTCCATGTGACTAGGGACTAGGGACCTTGAACATCATGAGAAAACTGAGCTCAACATTGCAGTGCCGCCACTGTGGGAGTGAATCCAATCAACAGTGATTTACTGGATGTTTCCCAAGTACAAGTGCCTAATTCTCACGTTGTGGGAATACTCAAGGACTATTAGAAATATTCTCCCCCATTTGCTCCTAGCAGGTTACCAAATCTAAAAATGCAAATCTGACCACATCATCCCCTTCTGGTAACCTTTGCATGATTCACCCACCATCAGCTTCATCCTAAAGTACAAACTCCATGGCCTCATTTCCTGTCATGGTAGGTATTTGTGACATGCTAGCCACACTGGCTTTCTATATCTTGAAAATGCCAACTTTGCTTTTCTCTAAGGACATTGCACCTGCTGTGTCCTCTGTCTAGGATCATCTTGCATCAAATCTTAGTACGGATGGCCCACTGTCATCCTTCAGGTCTCAACTCAAATGTCACCTCCCTAGACAGGAGCTTTCTATCCTATCCATGATATCATTTCCCATTCATTGGTATGCTTCGTCCCAGTACCTTGTTTTTATTTTCTTCATTGCAGCTATCACACAATATAGTTATTAATAGCAACCTTTGCTTACTTGATATTAATAATTTGCTATTAATATCACTTAAAAATATGAGCACTGAGACACTGGGAATCTTGCATCCTTGCTCCTTTCTCTGTCTCCATTACTTAGAAGAGGGCTTAGTATAGAGTGAATGTTTAATAAAAGTGTGTTGAATAAATGAATGACTAAATTAATAAATAAATGACTTAGGCCTGGATGACAGCAGCCACACTCTGGGAGTGCTTGGAGATGACAATGAAAAGAGCAGCAAAATGTATAAACATTTCTCAAGTCCAGGTCTCTAAATTCAAAACTTGTGCTCCTTCTTTGCCACACTTCAGTATTGACCCTGATGTTCCCCAGCTAAATGAATCCCAAGTATCACCAGATAAAGCCCAAACTCATCCGGTGTCTCTTGCAGCTCCAACATGGTGAAACCCTGGCTGCTAGTGGAAGCATCTGCATCTCCTTCCCAAGCTTTTGCGCATGCCGAGCACCTCTGGCTTGGAATACTTTTTCCTCTCTTTGATATTCTTCAAACCCCTCTTATTCATCACTTCCTCCAAGAAGTCTTCCAAGACCTCAGTCATCCCATGCCTTTCTCTGTGTTGTATCAATATACTGTATTTACTTCTACATTTGCAAAAATTCTGAATTTTAGATATTTATGAGCATGTTTGTGTCCTGCTTTTATACATTGAGCTCCTGGCTATCAGGGACTATGTATAATTTATTTCAAGAGACTGAGAAGAGTGGTTGGTTATGTGCATTGTCTCTAGAGTCTTATGTTCAAATTCTGACTCTGCTGATTATTAGCTGGATGAATTTGAGCAAGATACTTAATATCTATGTGATTTAATTTATGCATTTATAAATTGAGGATGAAAAGAGTACCAATCTAATAGTGCTATATTTTAAATAAATCACTTGGAACAGTATCTGATACACAGTAGCACTATATCAGTGCCAGTTAGTATTACCTTTTCATTCCTAATTACTTGCATAATTGTTGGCATAGAAGCACTCAGTACATTTCTGAATATAATTGGGGAAGGAGGGAGAGGAAACATGAAACAGTAATAAAATGCCATATTAGTTTTCTGAGCTGTCATAACAAAGTACTGAATGGCTAAAAACAATAGCAATTTATTGTCTCACAGTGGTGGAGACTGAAAATCGAGGTGTCAGTGAGGTCCTGCCTTCTCTGACACTGGGTAGTATCCTTCCTCTCCTCTCTCCTGCATCCGGTGCTGGCCGACAATCCTTGGGGCTTCTTGGATTGCAGCTGCAGCACTCAGTCTCTGCCTCCATCTCCATGTGGTGTTCTCCTCGGGGTTCATGTTTCCATGTCTATGTCAAACTCTTCTTAAAAGGACACAAGACACATTGAATTAAGGAACCATTCTACTTCAGTAGGAGCTCAACTTATTTATATCTGCAATGACCCCATTTCCAAAGAAGGTTACATTCTGAGAGAGTGGGGGTGTTAGGACTCCAACATATTTTAGGGGGATGGGATAATTCAAACCAGGACAAGCACTTCCATTTGGACAGTACTTTCTAGGTTACATAACCCTACTCAATAATTTTGCCTGGTGCTCCATGGTCCTCCCTGGTCCTCCCAACCAACTTTAGAGTTAGAGAATGTCCTCAGTTTACAAAGAAGAAAAGACCACAGAGAGGCTAAGAGCTTCCCCAGGGATCCAAGCTACTAAATAGCATAGAAGAAAGCGAACTTGCATGTCCTTCACTCCTCCACCAAGCCTCTCATCTCTGTCGGCACACACAAAAGCAGATGTTGAGCACCCGCCCTGTGCCAGCCAGCACTGCCTGCCTGGAGAGGTCAAGGGAGGAGGTGGCATCCCGACTGCCAGCCTTGTGTAATGGACAGGAGTGCTGGCAATTCAGAGGAGAGACCACACAGGGTTCAGGGGAGTCTCTATGCGGGTTTGGTGGGAGACACCTTCTAAGAGAGTCTGGTGGGGATTCTCTCCCCTTCTCCTCCCTCCTCTCTATTCTTCTTTTCCTCCCCCTCTCTTTCATTCTCTTCTTTCTTCCTCTCATTTCCCTCCCTCTTCCTTGCCCTCTACACTTTCTTATCATTCCTTCCTCACTTTTTGCTTCTTCCACACACATTTATAGCTATTGACATGTAACCTATATCTCATCATTAAATATTTCCAATACAGCAAATCTTTGAGTAACATGGTTTTGCCTAGCCTTTTTTAAATTATAATGTTGATGACAAAAAATAAATTGATTCCCAGCTGTGGCCACTATTTGTGTGGAGTTTGCAGGTTCTCTTCACAATCACCTGGGTTTTCTCTGGGTGCTCCTGTTTCCTCCCACAACCCGTAAGTGTGCATGTGAGGTGAACTGGCATGTCTACATGGTCCCAGTCAGTGAGTGTGTGAGTGCGCCCTGCGGTGGAACGACATCCTGTCCAGGGTTGGTTTCCGCCTGGCACCCTGAGCTGCATGGATGGGCTCCAGCCACCTGTGACTCTGAACTGGAATAAGCAGGTAGGAAAATGAATAAATGAATGAACACAAATTATTGTAAAATAAAAATTTGTAAAGTCTAAGATAATCATGCAAATGTACAACAATAGATGAAGTACAAAATCTTTCGGTGAGTCTGCCACATTGGTTATTGCTTATTTTTCAACTGTGTGTTGGTAAGAAGTGCTCCTCACAATTTTCGCTTTGCAAACATTTATTCCTCAATTTACTCCACCACCACTACAACTGCTGTCACTCACTGATTGACCAAAATTAGGTAAATAACTATCTTATTTGTTTTTATTACTCTTTCTTAAATGTATAATTAGCTCACATTTATGTCAATGTTTAATAATAGAAGCATTTGGGTCTTTATTTAGACATTTGGTGATGTTTTTGTGACCAGAAATATGCCGTAGGAACTTAACTCTTGTTCATATCAATTAGCCCATGGTAAAATTGGTTTCATTATCCATTGGTTTGCTCAAACCTACTGATGACATTAAGTGAGGGCTTGCTGTACATATTTCTAGAGAACCTCCCATCTTAGGACTTTTCCAGGCTGTTCCATTCATTCTGCTCCATTTAATTTAAGCTATACTTCTAAGTAGCAGTGCCCCTTATTGTAGAAAGAGAGACACACTGAAAGGATTACTTGCCTTACCCAAGTCAACACAGCAAGCTAATGGTCTGGAAGATTTCACACAAGCCTAGAGCTCTCTCCCCTCAACTCCACCGTTGCTGGTGAGAAAAGACTGTGGGTGGCAAAGTTGCACAATAAACCACACAGGCTCTAATATTGCTCCTGAGATTACTTCCTTTCAGGAAGCACAGAAGCCTTTCCAGAAGCATGGAGTTGTCTCATCATCTTCTTCCCCTCTCCCCTAGGATACAAAGATGAATTCTTTGTAGTTTGACATGGACTCATTCAGAGTAAGTGGAAGCACATGAATGTTCTGAAGGATTAACTCACAATAGGCCATCTTGGCCACCCAAGGGGGGACTGCCTCCTCAACATTTACAATCCAACTAACCAGCAACATTAATACTAGCCTCATAGTCTGCAGTGGCCATATGTTGCACTGTTTTCCCCAGGAGTGAAAAAGAGGATGACTAAAGCAGCCTCTAGTCTTCAGCAAGTTTCCTTGGTAATGAACAAAGGCACTCTGAACTCCATGAAAACCAGCTGGACACATTGCATGGATGAATGGATGCTTCCCGTAAAATAAAAAGACACAACTTCTATACAATAAAAACATCTCTTCTTCCATACTGTGTTGGAAATTTATTGGACAAAAACTACTGTGGTAGATTATGCTCTGTTCAAGAGCATAATCAGCCCTACCTCATTTCTTAAGAACAATGCCTTTTTGGAGTGTTTAATAAAAAAGCTCTTCAACATGTAAAGTAATGTATAATCATCTGTGAAATCAACTATAAACTCTCAGAACATAATAAATAAAAGAAAATGCTGAGAATATTCATCATTTCAAGTATCTATATTATGTAATTTATTTTGGGATGTGTCATTACTTTTCTATTTTTCATTTTTGCTATCAGAATGTAGGTTAGCCTTAAGCAAAATTATGCTTTAGATGCTATAGTTTAATATGAAGAATTATTATTTTATATTTAGTGTGATTTAGCATCAGGACAAGCCTATTGAACACACTCTCTTAAACTAATTGTATTTTCTTTCTGAGATTATGGTTTGGCCCTTTGTTTTGCTCAGGAATACATTCTTTAGGCATGTGGCTCTATAAAATAGTGAAAAATATGATATACTTGCAACAGATACTTTGAATTTGTACAAAAAAAGAGATGAAAAGAATGGAAAGGACCACTGGATTGGCTGTGTTCCCAGAATTTTAGATCTGGAAGTAACCTAAGATTGACTTAGCTTGAAGCCCTTGTTCCATAGATTAGGTAATAGGCTCAGGTTAGTTAAGTAACATTCTTTAGATCACATGGTTTGATAGTGGCCATGAGGTTCATCCAAGAGTTGGATCCTTCCAGGTCATCTAACTGGAATTGGAATATGCTCTTCTGATAAGTGACACACCTCTAGAACTGTGGCCTCTCCCTTCTCCTGCTCAGATTTTATTTTATCAGTCAGTTCTTTCCTCTGATAGCTAACCCTGCATATTGGGGCATCTCTTAAGATGATGTGATTCTCATAGTCTACAAACCACACATGGTCCAAGTTCTGGTCTCTGGAGAAGCACAGAGAAAGTCTTGTCCATGTATCAGCAGACACTGTTCCCACATTTAAAGAAAAATCTTATGTCCCACATGTTCAAGGAAACCAAATATTTTTCCACTGCTTTTGTGATTACTTTTGGCAAGAAGTGACTCGAACACTCCTGGCTTCTGACCCCATCCCAAACTCCAGCTGCCAAAAGTCATGTGGCTCTCTTAAGAGTAAGCATGGATAAGAACAGAACCCTGTCACTTCAATCCTGCCTTCCTCTTTGGACCTTCTTGACTCAAAAAAGACATGATAAAGTCTTTTCTCAACCAGGCCATGGACTTAGAAAATAAAAATAAAAGTAAAATATTCATATCATGTGGGTTCAATACTGTGTTTCCTCAGTGCTGCCTGTCACTGAGAAGGTGGAGAAGTAATTGTGGAATTTAGTATTGTGATACTGGTGTTTCAAAAACACTTCTTGCATGCCCTTTAGCCAATTTTAACCAACTTCATTTCTACTTGCAATCACTATGAGATCAGAAAGTTTTATCCCTGCTTCTTAAGAACCCTTCATAGTGTTTCCAGTCATTGAACCAATGCATCAATTAGGGATGCTACATCCAGAGTTTTAAGACTAGAAGAGCATGGAACATATGAGCATGAGGCTCTGCACAATCATCTTAGTGGAGGATGGGATTATTAAAGCTGCCATTTATGAAGCACTTTACATAAGTTATTGCTTTTGGTCTTCACAACGAACTACATTTGGAAAATAAATAGGCTTCAAGAACTTAAATAACTCACTGAAGATACAGTATGGTGGAATTGTAAGTCTAAAAATGTTTTCTGATGCCAGATCTCATGTTTTATTGACTCCAGAAAGGAAATATCCAATAAAGAGAGCCTTAAGTTGTAGGAAGAGAATGTGGTCGATGGCAGGTGGATGTCCCAGAGTAGCACAAGAAGAAGCAAAGAACAGCAGAAGAGGCATGAGAACAGCTTCTAAGGCAGGCACTAAGGCAATGTTTTGCCATCCTCAGACCAGCTTCCTTTCAGTACAGCGTCATGGGCAAGGATGTGAGTTTCAGGATCAAGTCTCTTTGGTCTCTAACTTGGTTTCATCATCTTTTGGATTAGAAATCCTGGATAAGTTATTTAACATCTCTGTAGCTTACAGTCCTCAGTTACAGTGGGGTGAGGGGCATAAACTTGTGATGTCTAATGAAATAACCTATATAAAGTATGTAGCATCGTGACAAATACAGTGCAGGCAAGAGGCAAATATTAACTAGCACTTTACTTACTTGGGTATAAAATAAAACTTTTTTACCTCCATTTCTCCTTCTTTCTCAGAAACTCTCCCTTCATTTCTTCTGCTAATTTTTGAGTATTTGTTATGTAGCCTGTGCTGTGTTAAATACAGGAGATGTTATAAGTTCCAAATAGAAGCTTTGGTGGTAAGGGAGTGTTCCATTTAGCTTAGAAATGTCAATGAAGATTTTGAAGGGAGAAACTCTCGAGTTGGGTTTGGAAGAATGCATGGGGGTTGGAAAATATTTACAATAAAAGAGATCTTTGTTCAAACTCATAGAATCTTAGGGCAATGTGGCAGGTTTCAGTGGGTCTGAGGTGTTTAATGCAGGGCACAGAGCAGACGTGGAGGGCAGCTGCAGGAGGTGAAGCAAGGCTCCAGGTCGTGCCGCCCCAGGGCATGTAGTAGTGATAAGTTGAGATATCTATTAAGGTCCCCCCACTCCACCCCTACGAATCTGCATAGGTATTGCACTCCTGTGCTTCCATGCCTCCGATAAAGAGGGTTGTTTTAGTAGAAAAACACATACACACAAGTTAACGTTCAGTTTTTGCTTTTCCAAATAGTCTTTTGAAACTCATGACATTAATAGTTTTGGAAATCATGGTTTTATTTCCAAGAAAGTTTTGTAATTTTGGGATGTCATAAATACTGAAAGATTCAGAACATAAAAGTATGCACTGAAACTAACATGCTGTGAAGAACATTTGATGAAAAAGATTTACTTTTCTTATCCTGAATTTAATACAGCTCCCATGGGCAGAAAGGGTAGATAGAAAATATGAAGAGAAGCAAAGGTTTCGACATGTGTGGGGTCCCAAGGCCTCAATTCCTTTCCCTATCTTTTGGCCTGTTGGAGAAATATAATAGTAGAACTCAAAATTACAGAATATAGAGACATACTTGAGAACTAATGAAAAAAGGCCACATGGTTCATTGTCACAACCAATGCAACAGGTGGTGGAAGTTGCCCAGAAATCTGGCAACATTTCCTTGCAGAGCCTGGCAGTGGTATAGTCAAAAATGTGGGGTGGTATGCAGGGAAAATGAGGGTCTGAACTGGGCTCTCAAATTTTCCCAGCCTCACTGTGCCAGAGGAGAGCATGCTCAGGTGTCCCATGTCCTCAGAAAGAAGCAGAAGTTAGTTGAAAGATCAAGTTGGCGGAGGATCCTAAGGATCAGGGAGGGAGGGTGAAGAAAGTTCACTATGGACTAATGACTGAGAACCAGGAGAGGCACAGACAAAATCAGCAGATTCCAGAATGGATACGGCAATGAGCAAGGAACACAGGCTTTTGCAAATCCTGTGATTGGCATGACCCAGTGCCCTGAGGTTTGAAGTGAGAATCAACCCAGAGACATAACTAAAGACAGATGGAAACACCCAACTGGCTGAAAATATTCTGAAATTGATTCAGTTTATTCTGAATTGATTAAGGTTAAGTTTTCCTCACTGGGGGAGGAGAAAACAGGATCTCAAAATAGAGATTAGATTTTCTTATTAAAAATAATTTAAGTATATTTTGCACACCCTCTTTTCTTTCATGACTGAATATTTAGAATTAACATAGGAGAAATGCTTATGGCATTGGTGAAAAGCAGAGCTTGGGAAAGAACATATGGAAAGAACATTTGGATGTATAGATGTATGAATGGATGGATGGATGAAGAATCAGAAAAGAATACATTGTTTTTAATTCGATATGCTCCCTGCACTTTTCCTGAGCACTTAAACAGACATACATGGCATGTGCAGAAAATACTTGCCTGAAACTCTTTTTATTATGTGCGCAGAGTCAAGTCTTGCCATCTCCCTTGACAGAGTCTGAGCTTCTGACAGCAACAGAGTTACTCTGTGTAAATATGCCTCTTCCTCCTTTGGCATTTTGCCTTTTTCTTGTTGTCTTTTTTTCTTTTTTCTTTTTTTCTGGTGTGTACCTCTAGTGTGGGTTAATGGATGCTGAGGCCATTTGAGAACATAAAATCTGCAGTGTCTTTATAACCTGTCATGTGTAACCGGGCACACCCCATCTTAAAAACATTGAACAGCCTACATTATGCTCATATCAAGGGCAATTATTCCTGAGACTTTGTTTTATAGCCAAAAATCCATTAGATTAGCAATAGCAGCCCTCACACGGACAAATAAAATGAGGATCAGGAGACAGGAGACCTGGCACTGTTGCCTGAACTCCACCAAAAAGGAAAATGGGGATTTGTCGCATTATCACTAGATGTAGCCGCAAAGTCTGTTTCCGTAAGTGGATTTAGACATAGATGAGTGCGGGGACCACCCTGTAGGCCAGATACTTGCTGACCCCTGGGCAAACTCTTTTTTATGAATGCATTCTGGGCTCCAGCCTCCTGACCTGAATTTTTTCTCTTGTCAGAAGAAGATTTTCTACCAGACTCATCCTCTTATTCTGCATATTCACTCTGGCCCTGACCTACTTTTTGTTATCAGTATCTGATTTCTTGTTTATTTTTTAGATGTCATGTATTTTCTGTCTATCAAATTGCAGTAGTCACTATTTCTCCTATTTTTTTCCTTGGACTCACTTCAGGTAGGATTTGCGTTGGTGCTCATTTAACACAAGCTCTCTCTCATCAAAAAAACAAACAACAACAAAAAATGTAGTAATGGGACAGACCTGTGGCAACACCTGTGTTACTCGGGGGTCAGCAGGTCACAGTAAGCCAAGAAGAATGGTACTGAGTGCTGTGGGCACAGGAAGAAAAATTTCACTAAGAATTGGGGAAAGCTAAAAAGTACTGATGGACAGACAAATCAAAACAGGAAGAGTCAAAATCTAAGTCACTGGTTGGCTCATACCTTCCCACCTCACCCCCCGCCAGCTCTGCTCCTGTTCTTCCTACATAAGCAGTGAGCTCACCTGCCAAATTTGGAAGGCATCACACAGCATCTGTTGCATGACAGCCATATCTGAATAGCTAAAGCACAGGAAAGCTTTTTAAAAAGGGGATTTAAAATACTGAAAAGGAAAACATTTTGTGGATATATAATATTTAAAATTCTATTAAAAGCAGGGGATTCAGTGTGCTGTAGAGTAATCCCTCTTAAAGTATCGACGAAAGAGAACTAGTTTTGATTCACTTTTCCTCCAATTTGTTTTATAAAATGCAATAAAATTGAGATGAATCCTCTGTCCTCTCACGTGTGTGCTGGACTATCACAGCATTATCCAATTGCTCTAAATGTTTCTAAGTACTTTCTTTTAATTTCTTTACTTCTCTCATCACTAACCAGAAACATACATCCGGGGACTGACACAGGTCCATGGACCTCTTCTGCTCTCGTTCACTCCCTGGCCCCACACCCTCACCTGTTGAGCTTGGCTCCCCTGCTAACACTCACCATGGACACACGGACACATGTGCAACCTCTCTCTGCCAATGAAGAAGATCCAGCAGGTGAGGCTGTGAATAGTCTTCCCAATATACAGATGAGGATATGGAAAATTGGAAAGATTAAGTCAGACATCCAGTGAGTAGCAGATCCAGGACTCCTTTTGGTATCAGCCGAAGCATACCGTGCATGCTATGAGAATTCTGTTGAGTGATGCTCAACATTGAAAGAAGGATGTTTGTGGAAATACATTTGTCTAATGCAGCTTACTGCCTTCTCTTCCTAAACATCACAATACTTATTAAAATATCCTGTGGAAGGTTCTGATAAGTCTTACAGAAAAGACACCTGTTTGAATTTCGTTTTCCAGATATGTTATTACCAGGAAACAATGTTATTCAAAACTGTGGGAAAGACCCTGCTACCCTATCTGACTGGTTGACAGTGGGTGTAAAAATGGACCTTACTACTTGTGAGGATTTACTAACTAGATCTAGTGATGACCTCAAAGAGTCAAACACACATTGCTTTTCCTTTGTCTTTTATGATCACATCATATTTATAGTAAAAAGTGCTTGATAATTAGGTATTTCTCAAAAGTACTTAGAAAATTCCTACTACCAAGGCCCATCATAGCAGTGAGTCTAATAATCACCCACTGGTCCCTGAACCGAGGGGCCGTGGAATCTGGTAAACTACATACCAGAAGCCTTCTCTGTTATCCCACATGGTCCCAAGAATCCTCTGCAACATCATAAATAAGGCTTCTGCCTATTGCCTGCAGGTCCAACAGGACGCTACTTTCATTTACCAGCCAGGGAACAGTTTGTGAAAAGTGAGAGGCTAATGAGTAAGAAGTGAAACAAATTGTGTCAAGGAGGTTAGAAGGTCAAATCAAATTGGAAGCGCATTGCTACCCTGCAAGTGTGGTGGCCAAGGGAATGCATGGCTCAGTTCTCCCTGCTAGAGACAAAACTACTAGGAGTGAAGTTGTTGAGATCTCCAGCTGCCTTTCTTCTGGAATCCACTCATCATTCAGGCCATAGCATGAATTCCCTGGTCTGCTCCCAGCTGATGACTACGTCCAGGTATTACAGGTGCCGTAGCTTTAATGTGTCTCCTGAAGTTCATTGATGGCAACTTAATCCCCAGTTGAACAGCACTGGGAAATGAGACCTTTAAGAGGTGATTAGGTGATGAGGGCTCTGCCCTTACGAATGGACTAATGCTGTTATTGCAGGAGTGGGATCCTGATAAAAGGATGAATTTGGCCCCCTTCCCTCTCTCTCTCACCCATGTGATGCCTTTCATGACATTACGACAGCACAGGAAGGGCCTCACCAGATGCTGGCCCCTGGATCTTAGACTGCCCAGTCTCTAGAATGGTGAACCAAATAAGTTTTTGTTCATTATAAATTACCCAGCCTCTGGAAACACCAAGTGGATAAAGACAGAAGTCACGCCATCCCTGCCCAAAGTGAGAGCCCCTCTAGGCAATCTTTGCTCTAGGACTTTCCACCAGCCTGGATGAGCTGCTTTCTGTGCTGCACTAAGTCCTCCCCCTTGCCTCCTCCCCGCCCCACTCCACTCACTGGTGCCAAACCTGCACCCCCACCTCAGGGTGTCTCTGCTTAACCATGGCCCATTTCCTCTCTACCCCAGCAGGCATTTTCCCAGTTTGCCTAATTCTGTCTTGGAATATTGGCATCTGTTTCTTGGAGCACTTGACATGTTGGTACTGGAAGTGGTTTGATAAGGGAGGCAGTAAGATGGAGTTTGGGAACTAGATAACTCACTGTTTATCTGACAAAGGGGCCGGGTTCTGAGAAGTGTGTGCATTGAGGATGGTCACTGGTACAAGGAGGTTAACCAATTGCTCCATATCTCATTGGTGATGATGTGAAGGCCCACACCCTTGCTTTGCAACGATGCAGGTATTGGAAAGGGAGGTAGCTAAAAATACTTGCAGAAACAGAGGAGTTGTTGGCCAAGTTTCGTGGCTGCCCTGTGGAGGGATAATGAGAAACTGTCAACAGTCAGTTAAAGACTAAGTTCGAGAGCCAGAAGGCCTCTCCGTAGCTTAAAAAGAATCCTTTATCTTGTGCAGTAGAACAGACACAGCTGAAGTGCAAGTACAGGTTTTAATGGTCAGAGTGGCGAGTACCAGACTCTTTTAAATTCTCAGCCAAAGCAGTTCTGTGGTGCTAAAGTAAAGGCCCTAGTTGGGAAAACCTGGGAACCTACAAAATAAAATGGGAAATTTGGACAGACACCCCCAAGGGACTTCAGCTCAACAGACTCTCCAGGACCAATAGAGCTTGCAGAGTTGGTCCACCCCACCCTAGTAAAAACTAGTACTTGTGGAGAAAATACTGAGAAGACCTTCTCCCATCAAAGCATCCCTGTCACTTTGATCCATCTCCTTTTTTGGATGATTGACCAAAAATTAGAGTGAAATCCAATCATAACCTGGCTTGGGATACAGAAGGCTTGAGAGGATTGAAAGAAATTATATCCTAAAATGGCTGAAAGAATTGTCTAGCATGTACTGGCAGAAGCCAGAAAAGGATCCCTGGAATTGTTTTATTGTTTCATTGGTTTTTTTTTTTTACTTTTTTTAATTAATAAATTTTATGGCTTAGAACTGTTTTAGGTTTACAACAAGACTGAGTGAAAAGTACAGATAGTTCCTATGAACCCCCTTCCCCTACACACGCATAGCCTCCCCCATTATCAACATCCCTTGTGAGAGTGGTACATTCATTGTTAATTGATAAACCCACATTGACACATTACCAGCCAAAGTCCATAGTTTACATTGTGGTTCGCTCTTAGTTTTCTATGTTCTATGGGTTTTTACAAAGGTATAATGGAATGTATACACCATTATTTTGTACAGAATAGTTTCACTGCCCTAAACCATCCTCTGTGTTCTACCTGCTCCTCTCTCTCCTCACCTTTCCCCTGGCAACCACTCACTTTTTTACTGTCTCTACAATTTAGCTTTTTCCAGAATTCCATGTATGAGTAGTTGGAATCATACAGTATGTAGCCTTTTCAAATTACATTCCTTCACTTAGTAATATGCATTCAAGCTTCCTCTATGTCTTTTTTTTTTTTTTTGTGGCTTGATAGCTTGCTTGCTTTCCCTCCATTATCTGAATATATCACAGTTTAATTATCCATTCATCTACGACAGGGCATCTTGATCGCTTCCAAGTTTGGGCAATTATGAATAAAGCTGCTATAAACATTTATGTGCAGGTTTTTGTGTGGAGAGAAGTTTTCAACTCATTTAGATAAATACCAAGGAGCAAGATTGCTGGAATGTATAGTAAGAGTACATTTAGTTTTATAAGAAACTGCCAAACTGTCTTTCAAAGTGGTTGTACTAACAATTAATAAGAATTCCTATTCTTTCACACCTCTGCCAGCATTTGGTGTTGTCAATGTTTTTGATTTTGACCATTTTAATGGATGTGTAGTGATACCTCATTGTTGCTTTAGTTTGCAATTCCCTGATGACATATGATGTTGAACATCTTTTATAGGCTTACTTGCAATCTGTATATCCTCTTGGATGAAGTGTCCAAATCTTTTGCTCATTTTTAAATTGACTTGTTAATTTTCTTATTTTTTTAAAAAAAGTTCTTTATATATTTTGGATGAGTCCTTTATCCAATGTGTCATTTGCAAATATCTTCTCCTACTCTGTGGCTTGTTTTCTCATTCTCTTGGCATTGTATTTCACAGAGCACAAGTTTTAAATTTTAATGAAGACCAGTTTATCAGATATTTCTTTCATAGACCGTGCCTTTGGTGTTGTATCTTAAAGTCATTACCATACCTCAGGTAATTTAGGTTTTCTCCTATGTTATCTTCTAGGAGTTATAGCTTTGCATTTTACATTCAGGTCTATGACCAATTTCAAAATAATTTTTGTGGAGGTATAAAGTCTATCTTTAGATTAAAGGTTTTACATGTGGAAGTCCAGTTGTTCCAAAGCTATTTGTTCAAAAGACTATATTTGCTTCATTGTATTTATCTTTGCTACTTTGTCAAAGATTAGTTGACTATATTTATGGGGGGCAATTTCATTGCCATTGTTCTTTGTCCCCCTTTTGTCTTTCACACTTTTTCTGTCTTTCAAGATTTTGAATGTTTTATAAGATTCCATTTTCTCTTTTTAGTTAGCATATGGATTATACTTAAAAAAATTATGATTGTCCTAGAGTTTGCATTGTACATTCACAATTAACCCAAATCTATTTTCAAATAAGTGTGTACCATTTCACAGGTGGAGCAGGTACCTAAAAATAATAAAACAGTACTAATACCTGCCTCTTGTCTGTATGTCACTGCAGTCATTCATTTCACTTGTACATGAGCATACATAAGCATATATCTATCTATACATAAGCATGTATGTACACATAGCATACATGATCAAATACATTGTTGCTATTATTATTATTTTGGGCAAACTATTTTTTGTTAGATCCATTAAGAACAAGAAAAAAATAAAGGTTTTTATTTTACCTTATTCATTCTCTGATGTTCTTCCTTTCTTTATGTAGATCTAAGTTTCTGGGCTACATCATTTTTATTTATTTATTTTTTTATTTCAGGAAATTATCGGGGTATAAACATTTTGGTTACATGTTATGACTTTGCCACACTCTGACTGTGATTTGAGATGTGTTCTTCCCCCACTACAATGCTCACTGCATCCATTAGTTGTGAGTTTACCCACCTCCAACTCCCCTACCCCCAAAGAATATTACTACTGTGTGAGCACCTTGGTGTTGATCAGTGCCAGTTTGATGGCAAGTACATGTGGTGCCTGTTCTTCCATTCTTGTGATACCTCACTTCAGAGGGTGGGCTCAAGCTCTATCCAGGAAAATATAAGAGCTGCTAGATCATCATCATTTTTTATAATTGAGTAATATTCCATTGTATATATACACCACATTTTATTAATCCGCTCATAGATTGACAGGCACTTGGGTTGTTTCCACATCCTTGCTATAGTGAATTGTGCTGCCATAAACATTTTAATGCAGATGTCTTTATTATAGAATGACTTTTGTTCCTTTGGATAGATGCCTAATATTGCTATTGCTGGGTCAAATGGTAGTTCTACTTGTAGCTCTTTGAGGTGTCTCCAAATTCTTCATTTTTCTTCTCTCCAAATAATTTCTTTTAACACTTCTTGCAAGTCAGGGTTGCTTACAATAAATTCTTTCAATTTTTGTTTGTCTGAGATAGTCTTTATTTCCTTGTCACTTTCAAAAGTTATTTTTGCAGTTTACAAAATTCTGGGTCAGTGTTCATTTGTTTATTTGTTTGTTTTGTTTCTCTCAATACTTTACTTATTTTATTCTTTTTTTTTTTTTTTTTTTTTTTTTTGAGACAGAGTGTCACTTTGTTGCCCGGGCTAGAGTGAGTGCCGTGGCATCAGCCTAGCTCACAGCAACGTCAAACTCCTGGGCTTAAGCGATCCTACTGCCTCAGCCTCCCGAGTAGCTGGGACTACAGGCATGCGCCACTATGCCTGGCTAATTTTTTCTATATATATTTTTAGTTGTCCAGATAATTTATTTCTATTTTTAGTAGAGACGGGCTCTCGCTCAGGCTGGTCTCGAACTCCTGACCTCGAGCGATCCACCCACCTCGGCCTCCCAGAGGGCTAGGATTACAGGCGTGAGCCACCACGCCCGGCCACTTTACTTATTTTATTCTACTTTCTTTTTGTTTGCATGGTTTGTGAGGGGAAGTTAGATATAAGTTTTAATTTTGCTTCTATATAGATAAGGTGTTTTCTTCCTTCTGGCTTTTTTCAAGATTTTTTATCTATCTTTGATTTTCTGAAGTTTGAATAAAATATGTCTGGGGCAGATTTTTTTGGTTTGGTTTTGTGTTTGTTTGTTTGTTTGTTTGTTTGTTTGTTTTTGGCATAGGATAAATCAAACAGGCTAAGCTTAATTTTATTTAAGCTTCCTGGATCTATGGTTTGGTATATGGCATAAATTTAGAGATATTCTCAGATATTATTGCTTCAAATATTTCTTTAGTTCATTTCTCTTTTTCTTCTTCTTCTGTTACTTCTATTACATACAAATTACACCTTTTTTAATTGTCTCATTGTTCTTGAATATTCTGTTCACTTCTTTCTATCTTTTTTTATCCTTTGTTTTTCAGTTTTGGAAATTTGTATTGCCATATACTCAAGCTCAGAGATTTTTTCATCAGCCATCTCCAGTCTACTAATGAGCCCATTAAAGGCATTCTTCATTTCTGTTACAGCGTTTTTGATCTCTAGCATTTTGTTTTGATTCTTTCTTAGAATCTCCACCTCTATGCTTACATTATCCATCTGTTCTTGCATGTTGTCTGTGTTTTCTATTAAATGCCTTGGCATATTAAACATCTTTAGTTTTTAAATTTCTTGTCTGATAATTCCAATATTCCTGACATATCTGACTTTAGTTCTGATGCTTATTTAGTCTCTTCAAACTGTGAGGTTTTCCATTTAGTATGCTTTACAATTTTTTTTTTGTTGTTGTTGTTGAAAGATGACTATGACATGCTGAGTAAAAGGAACTACAGTAAATAGGCCTTTAGGGGGGCAGCATCCTACAGGTCTAAGATTAGGTCTCAGTCTCTTGGTGAACCTGTGCCTGAGCACTGTGAACGTCACCAGTGCTTCTTCCCTCCACCATAGGTAGGACAGGATGGGACCGAAGCTGGGTGTTTTTATTCTCTTAGATGGGTTAGGCTGTGATAAAATCCCAGCAGCTTAGGCTCTAGTAAAATATTTAATAGTTTCTCTTCCTAAGAGCAGCCCTTCTTAAGAAGAACAGAATGATCTGGTGTTTTTCACAATGATTCCTTTTTCCTTCCTATGCTGGAATCCAGAGGGATTGTCCTCTGATGTTTACTGTGAGGACCTGGTGGAGCTCCTGAAGGCAAAAGTCACAGAAGCTGGGGGGGAGCTTCCTATGCTTGGGTCTCCCTGGAGTTTTTAAATCTTAGTCTTGTCCATACTGAGCATCCAGCAATATATCAATTATAGTTTAGGAATTCCTACCCTGGTACTGGGTCCAGTGGAGGTTTATGCTCTAGTGAGTTGTCATTTTCTACATCCTCCTATCTGTCTCTCCAATTTTGGGGAAACCAGTTTGCCCCATGACCTCACTTTTTCTGATGGATCTAAGAAGTACTGATTTTTCAGTTTGTTCAGCTTTTTTTACTTCTGTTACGATCAACATCTAAGCTCCTTACACCCTGAAACAGATACTGGAAGTCTGGAATTGGACTTTGAGGGTGCTTGATCGAATGAATTGGAACATGAGACTGGAAAAGCAAAAATACATTGGCTTGTAGAACTTTCTCATGACATAGTATTTAAGTCTCTGGCAAAGACCTCAGAGTGCGGGCCAAACTATCTGCTAGGGCTTATCTGGGAAGCCTGGATAAAATGATGCCCCACACTGAACAAAGTAGGACCCTCTGAGTTGCTGTGGTCATCAGCAGAGGAGGAATAAAGATGCTGAGAGAAGTGGACACAGTGGAATGATTGTGTCACATGAAGCCAGGAGTTTCACCAGAAGGTCCTCAGGGAGCATGCAGGAGACACTCCACTCACCAAAGCCATCAGGGCTGTGCTTGTGAGGGAAACAGTGGCATTCTTAAGAAATTCAGTGGGGACTCTTCTTTCTCGGTAGGACAGGGCAGGCAGCAGAAGAGTCATCACGGAACTGGGTTCATTAATATCCATGGGGAGGGGGAAGTGCACAGTGATAGAGGCCCCATGGGCACTTAACCACCTCAAGCCACAGGGCTGTAGTTTCCACTACAACCAATGAGTGTAAGTGGAGGAGTCTTGACCCAGAGGGAGTTTTGGGCACAGTCAGTTCATAGAATGATATCTCTAGGGACAAAACACATAAAATGAAAGGGCTCCCTCCTATCTATTCTCAGAAGAAGATAAGAATGAAAGAAGTTGAAGACATTTGACCTAATAAAAAAAAAAAAGTCAAAAGCCCTTGCTCAGTTCCTGGACCTGAGACAATTTTCTGGTCTGGAACTCAGTGACTTGGGAGGAAAGGCTCGGCAATACCACAGTAAACACGCACACTACAGATGTGCTCAATCCTTCCCAAAAGGTCCCTGTAGACATTCACATAGACTAGAAACAAAATGGAATCCCATCCATTTTGAGGTATAGTGGATATAAGATTGGAGCTGACATTGGTACCTGGTGACCAGAAGCACTGACATGGCTTCCCTGTTAGAGTGGAGGTACAGTGGCAGTCAGATAGTAAGTGGAATTATAGCTAAAGTCCAGCTTAGAGTGGGTTGACTGGGTCCATGATTCCCCCTGATGGTAATTTCCTCAGTCTCCCAAGGATATAATTAGGTTGGATATACTAGATTGGAGTAGCCTTCACATCTGGTACTTGGTCCATAGGATAAAAGCCATCATAGCAGGAAAGGCCATGTGAGAGTGTACAGGAATATTACTCTGCTCCATATATTGGGTGATGTGGAAGGCTGAAGGCTCAGAGTGGGCATGGAACAGAAAATGCCCCACAGTAGGCTTCTTTGGTGGCCAAAGCAGCCCTGTGATGTAGGCAATACATTCAACAGACTCAATAGTGTTGTCAGTGGTGGTGATGAGAGAAAATGCAGTGTGAAGAGCACAGCAAGCCACAGTGGAGGAATCCACAGGCTGGCCCTGAGGTTCTCAGGCAAGCGCATGCTGTCTGCAGCAGAGAATTATAAGATAGTCAGGAAGGTACTCCTGACATGTTGCTAGACACTAATAGAAATGGAGCACTGATCATGGGGCACCAGGCAAATGTACATCTTGACTACCTACTATGAGCTTATTCTGTCTGGCCACTGAGTATAAATGTCAGGCAATTCCATGACCATGAAATCTCACATCAGTCCACTGTAAGATGCAAATGATCCATTCAGAATGAAGACCAAGCAAGACCAGATAGTATGGATAAGCTGCACAACCAGGGGGTCTGGATCCCTTGCTATACACCTCAGTTACTCATCACTCTCTCCCAGCTCACAGTTACAGGTGTGTGTGTGTGTGTGTGTGAGAGAGAGAGAGAGAGAGAGAGAGAGAGAGAGAGAGAGAGAGAGAGAGAGAGAGAGAGAGAGAGAGAGAGAGAGAGAAGGGAGCATATGTATGAAAACCTGAAAGAAGAGGAAAATGCCCAAATTTGATTGACACATATGTCATCTTGAGATGTGCATACAGTTGAAAATGGATGGTAGCATTGAAAGAAACAAATAGGGAAAATTTTCCAAATATGTGGGAGTGTGAGCACTGAACCTGCTTCTGTTCTTTATGGGTAATGATAAGTAGCCTGGGGTGAGAATAAATACAGTACAGATTTCTGGGAAGCAGCCAATGGCCTCCAAATGGGATAGAAATCTAAAAGGAAAGAGCAGTTGCCTTGATAAAACGTTAGAACAGCTTACTGAAGACATACAGCTGAGGCACCTACTTAGATACAATTCTCTGGAAGCTTATGGTATCCTTATTCAGGACATAGCATTGGCATAAATCAGAGACATTTGTAAGTGTTGTACTGATAATTAAAAGGGAAGTTGGGTTCAGGAACCAAGGGATGAAAGTTGTAGTGGTCCCACACACTGTCACTGTAAAGAACCACTAGGGGACTCTGTGTTCCCCTGTTCCCACAACTCTAGGGCTAGAATTCCTGGCTCCCAAGAAGGAGCACTTTTTCTAGAGAACAAAGAGCTACAAGCTACGGTGTCTGCCTGGGATCTTTGTGCTTTGTGGGTCTAAGGAGTCCTGGTTAGAGGAAGGTGAATCACAATCTTGTTGGGTTAATTGAGTCTGGTTAAAGGAAGAGGTGGAGGTGCTTTTCAATGATATGGAAAATAAGAATATGTGTGGAACGGAGATGATGGAAGAGTGTGTATGGAACAGAGGTGATGGAAGAATATGTATGGAACAGAGGTGATAGAAGAATATTATGGAACAGAGATGATGAAGGAGTGTGTATGGAACAGAGATGATGGAAGAATATGTATGGAACAGACATGATGGAAGAATATTATGGAACAGAGGTGATGGAAAGGGGAGCCTCCTGTCCTGATTGTGACCTTGAATGGATATGTACAGCAACTTTGGTCTGAAGGGCAGTATGATTACCAAAAACTCAACCCATCAGGAATGATTTGAGTCACACCACCATGTAAGTCAGCAAGACCTGCAGAAGTAATGACTGAGAGTGAAGTGTATTTAGAGTAGATAACAAAAGAGTACACTGAGTACCAGTACCAGTTCCCACTGACCTTCCTATTGTCAGTTTCCCTTCAGAAGAAGAGGCCCTTGTGAACCATGGAAGAGCTTCCTCACAGACATGGATGGAGACATGACTCTGTGCAGTGCAAGGGATGGACTGTGGCTGGCTTAAAGCAGACTGTTCAACTCTTCCTTCACAAGTGGAACTGCTACAAGGAATTTAGTGAGGTGACAGAATTTAATGAGGTGTAATCACTTTAGAATCCATTCTTCAACTCACAATGAAGCCAACTACTCCCAGGTGACCCCCACCCCATGACTGTGCATGGCAGAAATATTGCATCAGCCCATCTAGTCCAATATAGAACTCCTCAAATAGGTATTTTGCTCTATGGCTCCATGAAATCTCGATAAGACTTTCTCAGGATGCTTTGCTCTTTGAGGCCATTCTTATCCAATCTTCATTTCTTCCTTCTCTGTTTTCTCAGATATCAGACCTGCATCACAATCTGGAGTCCTTCCCCACCAGTTCCTGCTCCATTGCCCTTTTAATTTTGCAATAAATCTCTTGCTTCAATTGAATAAGAGTAAGTCTATTTTTTCCTCAAAATATTATTATAAACATTTTGGTGCTATTTTTTAGAGGAGAAAACTGGGTCTCAAAGGACTTGTGGAATTCCCTAAGATCACAAAATTTGTGAGAGTCAAAATACAAACCCTTGTTGTACATTCCAAAAGACATTTTCTTAACACCACAATACTATGAGAGAGAGTGCAGCCAATACAGGAAGTTAGGAATGGCTTCCAAGAGAAAGTGAGCTTTGACTCTAGTAAAATACTGCATTTTTGCAACTGTAAAAATCTGGCTTCAATATTTTGGCATATTTTGGGACAGAAATATGTTTGCTTTTTCAACTGAGATGATGCACGTTTCAGCATTCTCCTCTCTGAATGGGTACCTATCCTGTGTGTTCCCATCATGCCCAACACTTCTGCTATCAAAACCCATGCAAGCAACTGCATAACCATGTGTTTTGCTCATTGTTTTTGTCTGTCCCTATCATTATACGGAAGAGAAAAATCTACTTACTTATTATTCTGTATTTAGAAAATGTTTCCTGTATCCTGTCCCATTAAGAGACATTCTCTCATCTTTGATGCTAACTTTCATCCTGTGGGAAATGGCACTGAATGAAGTTTAGCTTCATCAAGTTGTGTCCTCAAAGCTCTAAGTAATATTAATATTTGACAGGTTCTGAGCAATTATAATACTTTGAAAGAACCAACTTGTCTAAACTGCTCAGTTCACCTCTAAAACTCTATTCCTACAGCCGCTAGTAAAGAATTCCCAAGCATTTATGCAAGTGACAGAATACTTATTATTGCTACACTTCATTCTGTGGTGCAAAAGGCACCATATATGAGCCAATTACAGAGAGAAGAGCATCACATTTAGTGACTTCCAATTAAATTTCAGGTGTGACACTAGGCTCTTTCCAAACAACACTGCTGGATAAATAATATTTGCTCATTCTATAAATGAAACTCTACATTAAATTCCAGCATTTCAGGGTTGACCAAGGAAGAGACAGGAGCATGAGAGGCACTAACGGTGCTTTACTGGGCTATGCTTGTTCAGGGTTGCATGAGAGAGTCCCCCCAGCAAGAGATCTTCCAGAGACAGTGGTACAAAGCCACACCCAGAAGGAAAATGGGGCAAGGGATCTCTCCAGGGAAAAGAGAGACTCATAGCGGGAGCAAAGCTGTCTAAGTGATGCACTTTGTCTCGCAGCAGCTAATGAGGAATCTCTGAGTGAAAGAGCCCTAAAGAGGGGTGGCAGGTGGAGGTTTAGCTACAAGGTTCATCTTATCTACAGTTAGCAAGTGTTGGGTGCAATTTTACAGAGTATGTAAAGTAGGTAGGTTCTATATAGCTAAAATATGTATATTTGGACTATATTTAAAAAAATCGGATGTATAAGAATTTGAGTTAAACATCAACAGGCTTTATGCTAATGGCCTAGACTGCTGTGAAGAAGTAAGCAATATAGAGATCATTTTGGGCTAACACACTTGGGCGATCTCTGGCCCGTTTATGTAACAGACTCAAAGTGGCTTGCCCTACATGATATAGCAAAAGAAAGGTAAAATTGGAATGTGAACCCAGACTAACATTTATCATTCCATCAGATGAATACTATATATGCCATACCTTACAAGGATTTATTGTACTGGCATACAAATTTTGCATTTTTAAATATTAAAGGGAGAACTTTAAAGTGTTCTAAAGGAAGAGAGTAAAACAAATTTTCAAGGAGTAGCCACTCACCTTGTTCTCTGAAATGTCACAGTTAGAATACAGGGTTGATGACAGGATCTGAGAGAGAGAAGAGGGGTTAGGGAGAGGGGAGAAGGAGGGGAGGGGAGGGCAGAGGGGGATAGGGTGTAAACAAGGGATGGAGAGAAGAAGGCTGTATTTAAAATCTTGTCATTTCAGTTAGCGTTGTAGACTCTCACTAGGGTGTCTGTGGGGGTGCATTTATTTTTATTTATCTTATTTGAGTTTATTAGCCTATGGGATCTGAAATTATGTTTATGGTTTTCAAAAATTTTAAAAATATTTTAGCTATTGTCTCATTAAAAATTATTTCATTTCTATTATTGTATTATCTTCTGATGTTGAATAGAGTGTGCCAGACCTTCACACTTTCTCTTCTCTTTCATATCTTCTCTGTCTTCCTGTGCTGAATTGTGGAAACATTTTTTACACATTCTCTTCAAGTGAGTTAGCTTTCTTTAGCCCTTTAAGTCTTTTGCTTTGCACATCTATGTTGTTTATAAATTTTAACTACAGCAGCCTGGATCATTAAAAGTTTTATTTGGATATTTTTAAGGTCTGCTTTGTCATGTGTATAGTCTGTTCCTTATATTATACCTTATGCTATATCCTTATACTATACTGTAGTTCCTTATACTATACCTATACACTGGTCCTTGTTTTCTTTTCTTTAATTTCAATAGATTTAGAGGGTACAAATGGTTTTTGTTACATGCAGTAATTGTACAATGCTGAAATCAGGTCTTTCAGTGTACATACACATCACCAGAATAGTGAACACTGTACACGATAGGTAAATTTTTATTTTTTATTTAATAAAACATATTTTTAAATTCTGTAATTTATAATCCTGAAACCCGAAATCTTTGCAGGTCTGATTATCCTATTTGTTATTTCTACCATCTCTCATGATACTCCGTTACGATGGATTTTTTTTTATGAGGTGTGTGTGTGTGTGTGTGTGCAGATGAGTGCGTGTGATAGGGAGATCGAAACAGAGAGACAGATGGAGAGAAAGAGAAGCAGAGTGCCTGTGTGTATATGGGGTAAGAGAAAGAGAGGCAGAGATACGGAGAAAAGAGAGAACACAATGGCATGTTTTATTCTTGCATCTTTAGCATCTTTGAGACATTTATTCCCATTTTTTTCCAATTTAGTGAGGCACGGTTGACAAATAAAAATTATATATAGTCAAAGTGTAAAAAATAATGATTTGGTATAGGTGCATGGTGTCAAATAATTACCACAATCAGCTAATTAATATATCCATGACCTCATATAGTTTTTGTTGTTGTTGGCTAGAATACTTAATTTCCACTCTCTTAGCAAATTTCAAGTATACATTATTATTAACTAAAGTCACCATGCTGCATATTAGAACCTTGGAACTTACTCATTTTGTAAGTGAGAGTCTGTACCCTTTGAGCCTCTTTCCACTGTTTCACTGAGATTTTGAATTAGTTCAAGCCAGCCATCTGGGAGACACCACTGATATATCCTTTTGGATTAAAAGCCTGACGTTTTTACATGACACAGGCAGTAAAAAATCTGACCAGAAACCTATATGAAAGGGGGAGGTTCATGATAATAGTTTTTTAAAAAAATTTTCCCTTGCCCCTGGCTAAGGTGAATACCAGCAATCCCCTTCACTATTGGGTTTATTTAACATTCACCCTTCCACTGAGGGTTTAGCTCTCTGAGTTTTCATCTTTAGGAGGTCTCCTGTTAGAATCCGCACTGTGGACAGGCCTTGGGCTTTACTTCCTCTCTTCCTGGCAGTAATCAAAAGGCAAATTCAAGATCACTATGGTATTTTAGAAATGCTCAGACATGCTTACTTAATTTGGCCCTCCTATATTCTCAGGGTGACCACCTTCACCTGGTTTGGAGACTTTGGGGTTGTTTAACTCACAAGGTCAGAACCCTTTCCTCCAACTCAACCAAAATAGCTCCTTTTATAATCTTTCTTTAAAGAATTACATTAATGTCTTGCATTAAAATATTCTGCCGTTAAGAAGAAAATGAGGCAGGAAGGGAAGAAAGAAGGAAAAAAACCCACTCGTTTAGATCACAATACGTATGCACATTTATATTCTGAATTTTGAAATTAACATTATAATGCAACTGTTTTCATCCCTAAAAATATTATGAGCATCATTGTCAACAACTAGGTAACAGTCTACCCTAGGAAAGACTCATTTCTTTATCCAACTGTGAACAATGAATATGATTTTCTTTTATAGATGTGAGGAAATTAGAAATCATTTGAGAAGTTGTTGCATTTTCTTTTTTAACTACTGTTTCTCTAAGCCCCATTCCCAAAGATTCTGATTCTGTACTACTCATCTGCTTATTTGGATCTTGGAAAACACATTTTAAAAAACTCTTTGGGTGATTTGGGAACTCAGCTAGGTTTGTGAATTATTCCAGATGTCTTTTGAAATTAATCAAGATGAACTCAGAGGTTAGTTCCTTGTCTCTAAACTTACAACAGAGCTAGAGAATGATAGATTCTGGATCAGAACTCAGACTCTTGTCTTCCAGAGAAGCAGTATTGAAAATCATAGTTGTATCCAAACTATAGAATTTACTCTAACAGTCAATCTAGTCACTGCTTATTGGACAGAAAATATTTGTTTTGAACAGTGTCTCACTTCATTGACATAAAATTGCAAAAAGAAACCTGACAGATTTCTCAAGTCTTGTGCAACAATAAAAAATATATGTGAAAGTGGAGTTAATTCCTTGGCCTCCTGAACACATGCCCTCCACCCTCCACTCCAGGGAAAAAATGATTTCCATTTAAAAGGTGTTTTGACATTGATTAGTTGAGACTAAATTCCCCTATAACTCAACTGCTTGAAAATAAAGTCATAGCTAATGGCTCTTCCTGGATTCAGCCAAAGAAATGTTGAGCAGCATCTAAAGAAACATCTGTCTTTTCATATGTATGAACAGTTTTTGTTATAAATCCTATAGGATTCTTGAGATTCATTATGAAAGAAAAATCTGTATGATCATTTTAAAGACCATCTGCTTGGAGTTTAGGATCATCACCTCCCTGGGCCTCCTGGAGCACTGGATCCAAGAGGAAATAACAAACATGCTGTGAAAATTCATACACTCCCCCCCAATATTAATAATGTAGATGCCTTTCTTTTCCCTTGATTGAAATGTGGTTCAGGAAGAACTGAATTTTTCCACTACATTTGGATGATTTTCATCTCTTTGAAGTAATGCTACCTTGGAGCTAGAAACAGTTTTTGGAGATCTAAAGCTCTGGCTATCAACAGTAGGAAATTTATTTTTATCAACTTTTTTTTTTCTCCCCATTTGATATATTATTGGTCTCTTTAAAATATCAGTTGAATAGCATGCAAAGAAATATTTGTCGAGCTGTCAGCACCTTGTGATTAATACAAATGTGGCTCAGGAAAAAAATAAAAGCAACAACACAAAAAACACAGTTGATAATATTTGAGTTTTGAAATCACAGAGACATCAAAGTCTTTCTTGATGTTACTGCAAAATGTTACCAAAGCAATTACATTTTACACTTTGTCTTCTAAGAGTAACATCACATGGAAAACTTTACAACTTTATAAGATATAAAGATGCCACTGGAGAAACTTATTATTGAAAATTCAGAAAGCAATGTCAAAATGGAATTGAAGTGACCTCTTTGTCTATGTAAAAAAAAAAATCATATGAAGTAAACCAGGGAAAATCTATGTTTCCTCTACATCCTAGTTAAGGTGTGGTCTTCAATTGATTTGTCAGTGCTACAAACTTACATTCTCCTGTTAAATGCCTATACACATGGAAAACCATTTTCAGGGGAGAAGACAGTCACAGAATTTTCTTATTGCTCTGAGGCATATACACATACAACCCCTTTCCTGTGCACTCTCTTTTTCTTTTTTTTTTTTTTTTCCTGTGTTGAGCCAAACCTCAGTCTTACCAAGATATATACTCAAAGCTTGAATGATAGAATAGAATATATCCTTACTATAATCATGAACCTAAGATTTGGGTAGAAGTGACAAGTAAAATATACTTATCTCCACTTTTTATTCAGTATGTGATCTCGGGTAAGTTGAACGTCTATTCTGAGGCTCAGTTTCCAAATGAGAATACTGAGCCCCTAACATAGTCACAGAGCCCAAATTTGTCCAAAGGTGCATCACAAATACATCATAGAACACTTATTTAAAAAACCAAAATTTTTATGGTGCGTAATTTTTCTTCTGTATGAGTATTCTCTCTGAAACAAGATTTTTAAACTCCTCCAGGCAAGGGATAAAGTTTATACTTTCTTTATATTTTATGAGAGCCCAGTTTTGAACTAGAAACATACTAGTGGTCAGTTAGCATTGACTGATTGTTGGCCTCATTTAATTGATTAAATAGCTGGAATAGTAACACTCATTCTTTATTTTTATTTATTTGTTTTTTTTTAATTCTTTTTTTTCCTTTATTTTTTTTTTATTTCAGCTTATTATGGGAGTACTAAAGTTCAGGTTATACATATTGCCCATGTCCCGCCCATCCCCCTGAGTCAGAGCCTCAAGCGTGTCCATTCCCCAGACAGTGCACCTGGCACTCACTATGGATTCTCTTACTGCATATTACTTTTAACAGTGACCACATATACCCCTTGCAAAAAAGAAGAAAAAAAAGAAAAAACAAGAATTTCAATCAAGCAAAATTAGATATAGACAGGTCCCCTTTTTCAACTTCTGCTTTAAGCATTAATAAAGGCTAAAATGAGCACATCTTCAGTTGTGATGTAGAGAACAGGGATAATCGTTATGCTCAGAGAGGAACTCTGACAGGTAAGATTGAACTTACACTACTGAGGACTAGGGTTAATACCAAATTTCATCAGTTCTTAGCTCTGTAAGTTTCTCAGGTCACTTCCCTTTGTCTGAGCATGAAATATTTTTTTGCTTATCCCATATGTAATTTATGTTCTGCTTATCCTACAGGTGTGTTAAGAAGTAAATTATTTGTCAAAAGATGAAACGATTAATGATAAATGAATGAGAAGCTAATTCTTTAATGTTGCATTGGCATTCATGGAGGATTGGCTCCTAGCTCCTTGAAACAAGGCATTTTTTCCAGCAATTTATTAGAAATTAGAAAAGTTTAGGCTCTAGACTATTCTGGATCAAAGTTTGGATCAAAAATCCATTTCTTCTGGTTCAAATAAAGACAATAGCTATGAGGCAGTTATTTTTGTCTCCTAAATCTTTGATATATATTAGGAAGTACTAAGTTTTAGGAAGAAGAACTCCAGGCATAGCATTAGAAATTAGACATCTGTGTGGGAATTCTAGTTCTGCCATGTGTGGTTGTACTGTGGGCCTTATCTGAGTTTCCTCATCAGCCATAGGGACAATCATACCCTCTCTGTCTCTCCCATAGTGATACATTGGGTTCAAAAGGAAGTAAATAATGTCACAATTACTTTCATATTCCACAGAATTTAGGGAAATTTCAGAGAAAGTCTTATACCAGGAACACTGAATTAGTTTAAAAGGAAACCCACAGAAAATGGCTATACACTCTATCCTTTGCCTCTGCTATTTTGGTTGGCTGACTTCACCAGGACTCCTGCTCCTGTCACCTGTGAATAGATTTGGGGAGGACACCCTCCCATCTAATGAGTCTGAGTCCTGTCAACTTACGGGTTGTTTCATTGATGAGTGACGCTCCCCACTAAACCAGATCTGGGAGAAATGCATTTGCATGGGAACATTAGTTGGATACTTCAACAGAGCCTCATGGAAGAACAGGGCTATCTAAACAAAAGAGTCTTACGGGAATATGTGGACAGATCAAGATTTGCAGATCAGAGACAAAATACAGCAGGAAGTCCTGGGACATATGGGTACTCACTATTTCACACAAAAAATCAAAATAATGACTATCTCTGGAGAAGGAGAGAAGAATGAAACTGGGTATGAGTTCACGGAGCCCTTTAAGGAACCTGGCTAATCTAACCTGAATTTTGATTACACAGGTGTTCACTTTATGATTATTTGTAATCTGTCCATGCATGAATTATATATTTTCAAATGTACATTTAACATTCATTTATGGAATATAAAAGAATAAGGGTTGAAATGTTGTGCATCTGGGATCTAAAGTAGGATTAGTGTCAATCAGTTACCTACCTAAAACAATAAACCTATTCTATACCAAGCCACTGCTGGTGGAGCCCTTGTTTGAGATTGCCTGAAAGAATAGCACACACCACCACTTCTGGGTCAATTTATTTAATCATTGTCTACCATATTTATGTTAGCAGAAACAGGCAAATGGAACACAAAAAGGTTAATTTGGTAACTGTTTATGAACTTGGAATAAATAACAATTCTTAATAATAATTATTTTAGTAAATAGCTGGTAAAGTGGGAATATAGGAATATAGGCATTTATTAAAGGTGCTCTATTTTACAACAGTGACATTCTTTGACATTTAGGCTTCACTCAACCAAGATTTAGAGATGACTTCTGAGTTTAGTGCTGGTGATAAGCAGTCAAGCAGACTTTTATTCCATGAGAGATTGGAAATACAGATGGACAATGGCCAGAACTTATTTAACGACAGAACTCTGACCCTTAACCCCTGCAGCAACCAGTTCTGGAAGCCGAACTATGTCTTTACAGCAACTGGCTTTTAAAAGATAAGGACTTTGTCAGTGACTCCCAGCTGTCCTAATTTTTGTCCCTATTTCCAATTCAGGACCAACCAGAAAAAGGCAAATATACTTCCCAAACCAATCACACAGGTTTTCCTGCCTCTAGTTGACAACTGGCTTTTCTAACTGTCAATCAGAGCACACCCGAAGTCTTCCCATTGTTTTCACTGTAAAGTTTCTGCATTGTCCTGCCTGCCTTTGAGCCTGTGCCAAATGCAAGGGACTTCCTGAGACAGCAAGTTCTGCATAAATAGTCTGTTTGTTCTCATTTGGGTTCCCCACCAGTTATTACCTCACCCAATTTTCATTAAAAAACAACAATAAAAATAATTGCATTATAAGCCTCTCACCCTGCTCCTATTTCATTCCTGGTTTCAGAAAAAGTAACATTTCGGGAGGAAAAAGTGTGTTTATATTATACATGTTCACTTGACAACTGAGAAAGCACTAGCCAAGATCGCTATAAAGGCAATGTAGCACTAGGGGAAAATATGTATCACTAGGGTAAAATATGGAGTTAAATTTAAAAAAAAGAAGCCTACACACATAAATAAGTATATGTGCACACACACATTTGAAACATAGTACTGACTTGAAACAGAAAAATAAGAAATGGTAGAGTTGCTTAGTGGTTGGATTATGTATGGTGTTTCACCTTTTTAAATCTTATTTTAATATTCTTTATGAAATTGTTTTTAAAAATGAAGGAGCAACTCTTACCTAAATGAATTCAACAGGTCTTCTCGGTCTACTCTCTGACAGAAGCTTTTGTACCTACACAACTCTTCTAATTATCACTTCTAAATGATTTCCTTAATAGATACCATAAACTGCTATGCAAATCCAACAGTGATGTTTATGCTAAAAGAACTATTTAAATACCAAAAAAACTAAATTTGGGTGCCGAAAATGTGCACTGGCTGAGGTGCCCTGATTTTGGAAATTAAGGACCAGGGTATCTGTCATGGTGTGGCCAATGCATCCTCTGATCTGCCGCTTTGGCTGGCAAGGATGGTCTAGAAAGGAACAATGGAATAAAGCTGAGCTGGGAGTACCTGTGCCCTGACAGAAACAAATTACACTGAGATGGGCTGGAGTATAACCAGAAACCGTACAAAATGCCTATAAAGTGCAATATATTGTAACATACAGTCAAATCTTAAGGTGATGGAAAAAACCAGGAGTCAGGAGACCTTACGTGTTTGTGCAACCCTGTAACTAACAAGGAGTGGGACTGACTTGGAAGGTTCGTCTACTTTTGGGTACTCTGTTTCCCAATAGCCAAGAGAAGGATTTTTGATATGATGATTTCAGAAGGCCACTTCAGCTTGGACATTCCATTCTAGTATAGCTTTAGATATTACATTCGATTTCATATTATTTCTATCTGGCCTTGAAGCACGTCATTAATCCTCAATCGTACTGCTATACAGGTAAGAGGAGAGAATCATCAAATCAGAAATAAAATATCTAAGAAAGTTAGGTAATGGGAAAGGAAAAAAAGCTAACTTGTCTGTTACAGTTCATTTCACATGTAGAGGGAGTTAAGATGGGAAAAGTTTCAGAAGGTAATTACATATTGTCTGCAATCAATAGAACACACTGGGGAGAGAAAAGCTACTTCTGTTACACTTAGAATTAAGGCTTCATATTGTAGCTTGAATTATTCTTGGTCACAGCAGCTGGAGCAACACTTAACAAAGCCAGAGCTTACTCCAAAAATTTCCAACTCAAGCTGTGTCCTCTCTCCAAATCTCTGTAACCCCATAGTCAAAAATATCAGGTCTCAATCACACTTTAGACTATACTCAGATTTTGTGATCAGTTGTGAAGTGTGATGGGAATCATTTGTCACTATTAGTAATAACTAAGGTTATAATAGCACTATTGGGCATCTGCCCAAAAGAGCAAAAGACATTCTATAATAAAGACATCTGCATCCGAATGTTTATGGCAGCACAATTCACTATTGCAAGGATGTGGAAATAACCCAAGTGCCCGTCAATTCATGAGTGGATTATTAAAATTGGGTATATGTATACAATGGAATATTACTCAATTATAAGAAACAACAGTGATCTAAGCACCTCTTACATTTTCTTGGATTGAGGTTGAGCCCATTATCTACAGTGAGGTATCACAAGATCGGAAGAATAGCCTCCACATGTACTTGCTGTCAAATTGGCACTAACTGATCAACACTATGGTGCTCACACAGTAGTAATATTCTCCAGAGATTAGGGGGTTGGGAGGAGTAAACTCACAACTAATGGACACAGTGAGTATTGTAGAGGGGAAGAGCATGCCTCTAATCCTTGCTTGGATGAAGCAAAGACATAAAATGTAACCAAAATGTTTGTACTCTCAAGAAAAAGCAATTAATTTAAAATATGTAATTCAGTGAGGTTGTTGTTGATAATTCCATTTCCACTGCTTGCCTTATGCAGTACTTCTTGAATCCGCGAGTATGATGAAATTAGATTTAGTGCACTAATTCCTGTGATTTACACCAGTTATTTCCATAGTCATATGACCTGTGTGAATGTTGGCAGGTGCCACAGTAAAACCAGCATGCTGATCAATGGCCTTATTGGTAAGACTTAGCCTCTCACTCAGACCTTCTCCTCTACGTGTGGTCCTCAAGGCAGGAATGGCATCTTACCACTCCTCCCCAAATGTTCAATCTTGGAGCCTCAGAGTTATCTTTAATTGGTTAGGATTCTTGATTTTAGGTACTAGAGACAAACCTCAAAAAGGCTTTTGAAAACAGTGAATATTTTGGTCTGTCCAACTTGAATTCCAGCCTCCAAATCAGCTGGCTCTGGGGATTCTAACAATATCATCAAGCATTTGCTCTTTGCATCTCCTCTCTTGGCTGTGATTTTCTCTGGTCCAGCTTCATTCTCAGACTGTTGCTCTCCATTGGGAAAATATGACCAATGGTAGCTCTGGGGTTAATTCATGATTACATTTTGCATAGAGAGAACAAATTATTATTTTAATACCTCCAGAAATTCTATGGCAGTTTCCACTGGCTGTGCCAGAGACACATCCTATCACTCAAACCCAACAAGCTGAGATGCTCTAATCAGCCAACCTGGATTACATCCCTGCCCCATTTGTCCATGTGGCTGGAGGCCTTACCAGTGCCTGAGAGAAAGATGCTGAATAGCAAGACAGTGACAGAAATCAGGAACATCCATATTTCTCTCCTTTGGTAGCCAATGAACTGACAAGTTATATGGATTTTACATCTTAAATATCTCTTGCATAGTTTCCTCCTTAAAATTCCACTGCTATTGCCTTAGTTCAGGCCCTCATTATCTCTCAACTGGCCAGTTGCCCTAGCTCGTTAACTGGTCTCCTGTCTTTTTCCAAGTTATCTCCTGTAACTTCAAAAATTCTCTTGACAACTTCCTACCAAGTCTTTCCATGTGCATTATCCTTGAGGCATACTAATATACAAATATTTCCCCCAAGATCATCATGGTCCCTATGTTTTATGTGTTTGAACAGACCATTCAGCACATTTCTTTCTTGTTCATACATGAAAATCACTCTATATGTCAACAAAGATGGATGCAAGACTATCTCCTATCCTACAAGGTTCTTTGGAACCTTGCAACTCTGCCAGCAAAAAAGAACTTGTGCCAGGAGCCCAAGAAGATATAAGGATGGCTAACAAACATATGAAAAAATGCTCAACATCCCTAATCATCAGAGAAATGCAAATCAAAACCACAATGAGATATCACTTAACTCCAGTGAGAATGGCCTTTATCAGAAAGTCCCAAAACAATACATGTTGGCGTGGATGTGGAGAGACAGGAACACTCATACACTGCTGGTGGGACTGCAAACTAGTGAAACCTCTGTGGAAAGCAATATGGAGATACCTTAAACAGATTCAAGTAGACCTACCATTTGATCCAGCAATCTCATTATTGGGCATCTACCCAAAAGAACAAAAGACATTCTATAAAAAAGACATTTGCACTCGAATGTTTATAGCAGCACAATTTACAATTGCAAAAATGTGGAAACAGCCCAAATGCCCATCAATTCATGAGTGGATTAGTAAAATGTGGTATATGTATATCATGGAATATTACTCAGCTATAAGAAATAACAGTGATATAGAATCCCTTTTGTTCTCCTGGAGAGAGTTGGAACCCATTCTATTAAGTGAAGTATCTCAAGAATGGAAAAATAAGCGCCACATGTACTCACCAGCAAATTGATATACCTGATCATCACCTAGGTGCACATTTGGGAATAACACCAATTGGGTCTCGGACTGAGGTGGGGGTGGGGGGAGGGGATGGATGTATACCTACATGATGAGTGCGATGCTCACTGTCTGGGAAAGGGACACACTTGAAGCTCTGACTCGGGGGATGGGCAGGACATGGGCAATATATATAACCTGAAGTTTTGTACCTCCATGATAAGCTGAAATAAAAAATTAAGAAAAAGAACTTGTGATGAATTTATAATCAATAGGATTGGCACAAGAGATGCTGTGAGAATTCTGAATCCAGGAAATAAAAGGTGGTGCAGCTTTCACCTTGTTAGCTGGGACTCTTGCGTTTGGGGCCCTGACCTGCTAGTTTGAGAAGTTTGACTACACTGAAGTCCCCCAAGATGAGAGGAAGCCCAGGCTACACAGAGAGGCCATATGTAGGTGTCCCAGCCAACATCCAGCATCAGCTACCTGCTGACTGGCAGGGGAGATGTCTCCAAATGATTTCAGGCCCCAGCCATCAAGTGACACAAGTTTTTAAGTCTTGCCTGCTGAGGTCCCAGACATTACGGAAGAGAGGAAAACCATCTCCCTATCAGATTACCAAATTCCTGGCCATAGACTTTGTAAACATGATAAAATAATTCTTTAAGTCTACTAAGTTTTGGAGTAGTTTGTTATGAAATTATACCATCTGGATCTCCGTCCTTGGCACTCTCTTCTCCATCCCCTTGATAGGAAACTCACCCATTTTTTTTTCTATTCAACATCCATATAATTAATCCATGTGTTTTGCTTATTTATGTATAGCTCAGTGCCCTGTGCTCTGCTGTAAACTCCATAAGGACAGAGCTCATGTCTCATTTACATCTGTTATTCTAAAAATTAGCACGTACTAAACAAGTGCTCATCTGTTGAATAAATGAATTAATTCATGAATGAATGAATAACATCACCAATGATACCCCTGCAAGATAGTTAAGACATAGTATTTGGGCATCTGAGAACAGATGAAATGTAAAGATCTGGGGGAAATATCAATGGCATCAAAAAGATACTGGTAGCCTTATATCAAGCATTAGCCTGGAATTCCAGAGTTAGAAACCAAGAACTAAAATCATTGATCAGAAACATATCTGGCTTCAGAATCAGAGAAACTAGAGAAGTAGACACAAAAGGAAGATTGTACTTCAACAGAAGGAAACTAGGAGAAAACTGAGGTTCAAGATAGGCTCCTTGCAACTAAGGGGGGAATTAAGAGCGTAGTCAACGTTGAGGAACCAGTCAGGCTGGCTCACAGTTGAGCCAGAAATTTCTTATCCTGTAACTGCATGAATTTTCCGGCCCTTCCTCCTCAAATCCTGGACCTTGGACTCAAGCCAAAGCTACAAATGGCAGTCATATTGGTCCAGTTGGGCTTACAGGATAACAGAGGGTAGAGGCAGGTCAGCCTACCATGTTCAGTTTTATCACTATGATTTAACAGATTCCTTTCTCCAAAGGAACTTGGATTATATTTCTTCTCTATTTTATTTCCTCACTGCTCCATGACCCTGGTAAATGGTAAAGTTCCTTTTCATAATTGCACTTCCTTCTGTTGTTTACTTTCTGCCAGGAACAGAAATGGAATGTGGCATCCAAAAAACGATTATAAAAGGAACTGAATCTGAAGGGTGGGATGCCTTCTTCTTATATTATATTAATATTACCTTCAAGCTGGTGGTGAGTTTATGATGATTCAACCCAAGGTTCAAAGGTGAAGCCATGCAGCTCTAGGCCCATTAATCACATAGAGTTGCCATGTTTTGGTTTCCTGAAAGCCTGACATTAATATTTTAAATTAATTCAGAAATCTTGAAAGTGGGTTTATTTGACCATATTTAGCTACCTGATGATTGTGTTGTGCAGATAGTATGTTTGTCAATGGCATAGGTCTCTGTCCGTGGATTAAACCTGTTCTTCCCATAGTTAAAGAAAGCAACTCAGATTACCTTCCAAGGAATGTACTTCTCTTACCTCACCTTCTATTGTTCCCTTCTCACTAAGTAACATGCTTCCTGTCTTTCTCCTTTGGTATGTTTTCCATCCTCCTATCTTGTTGCTCACATTCTTCTACCACACTTGCACCAAGCTATTAATAAATATTTTTCACCATTCAGGATTCAAGAGGTACTTCCTCTAGAAAGTCTTTTCAAACTGGGTTAGGATATGTCTTAATACAAGTTTCTTATTGCACTTGACAATTCATAAAGGTTGTATGTTAATTGTCCTTTTCTAGCAAATAACCAATGAGTTACCAAGAGAGTGAGAAACCAGATATCTTAGTTATTGTGTATATATGGTGAGATATAGGTGCTTGGGTTCTTCCAACTGAGAAAATCCTGCCATCTTCCCATTCCTTCAAGTACAATCTCCCCTTTAATTTCTGTGAGATGATTATTAGAGCAATAGCTAATGCTCAGAGAACTTATATGATAAGCTGAGAATCATTCCTTCTCATACCAAGTCCTCCACATATTCTTTCAGAAACACAAAAGAACAAAGTTTCATAGAGTCATTATTTTGGCTTTATATGGAAAAACTCAGCTTTTCTTTTTTCAGGTCTTTTTTGTTTGCCTTTGGCAACCCTTGACTGACAATTCAGCTCAATATACAAACTTTTCTGAAGTTCTTTAGTAAATTCACCAGTTGCTTATATATTGTCTGACAATAAATAAAACTGATCTAATGCATTAAATTTTAAAAAGCCAATCAAGATTCCCACTGGCTTATTATGTAGAAATTAAACTCTTCAGATTTGACGTCCAAGAGTCTAGGTTAAATAAAAACTGAAAAACATAATTTCATATTCATTTATTTGTCACGTGAACATTTTCACTGAATCATCTCCATCTTTCATGTCTTATTTTTCTCATTACAGGGCTCATTTTGTGCCAGGCAGTGGGCTAGGCATTATGCAATTATTTCATTGGTTCTCTTGAATGTGCTTTTAGTATGCCTATTTTACAGAGAGAAAAACAAAGTGCAATTCAATAGAAAAATAAGGTAAAGGGGTATAGGGTGTCTAGGTTAGAATTTTCATAGAAGCTTGTCAATCACCAGAGGCTACACTGAAAACTAGTAACCTTCTTATATTTGACTGAACTTTAAGTATGTCATTACAATTCCATATATTTTTAAAATTATGCTTTTAGCATTTTCTAAACAATTTTACATTCATTATCCCAGTGGATTCATACCTTGGCTCTTGAGCTGGGCAGTGAAAGTAGAAAGAAAATATTGTGACAAAAGCAGGTCATTCAGTAGCTCAGAGGCACAACCAGCACTGGGAACTGGGTTTTCTGACTCATCTGCAAGCTCATTGACTTGACAGGTTCACTTTAGCCAAAAACAGCACCTTAAGTACCCTGGTGGTCTCCCCAAATGAAATCATCTTCATTCTTCAAAAAAGTCCTCTTGTGTATTTTCTGTTTTAGTTCATTTAGAAAGAGTATCTTTTTTTTTTTTTTTCAGCTTATCATCATGGGGGTACAAAAGTTCAGGCCACATACACTGCCCATGTCCCGCCCATCCCCCCGAGTCAGAACTTCAAGCGTGTCCATTCCCAGACAGTGCGCATTGCACTCATCATGTAGTTATACCCCCATTCCTTCCCCCACCCCCCATCCTCCTGAGTCAGAACATTCAAGAGTATCTTTTTTTAATACCTATCTTCCACAGCCTTAAGGAGAGAAAGCAGCTTTATCGTAAAACAAAACAAAAAACAATTTCCCTGAAATGCTAACTGCAGGTGGAAAAACTTTCAAACTCTGGCATAGTAGCCACCTCCCTGCACACTCACAGGGATTGTACCACAAGATAATGGAGGTCTTCACTTTTTGATGCTGTGAGCACAGCAGGCATCCTTGAATCACCTACTAAATGGAAAGGTAGGGAGCATTTGATTGATCTCTTAAAACCTAAACATCAAAATATAAAATGATAGATGGTGTATGTATACATTTTATATGTTTAAAAGTTATGTGTGAAGCTCTGAAATGGTGTCTTTAATAATCAGAAAATGCAGAACAGGATCAAATTACCCTAATGATATTAGTTTTTCAAAAGTGATTATATATGTGTGTGTGCATGTGTATGTATGCATTTAAATTTTAAGATGTATATTGGATTACAAATATGTGGGGTATATTTTATATATATGTGTATATTTCAGTATTGAAAATGTCAGAATCAAACCATGCTTTCATAAAACAGGTGCAGGTCAAAAGTAGAATCATTGCCCATGAATCAAAAATAAAAGAAAAAAAAACACACCTTAAAGGTCTGGTTAAATTTTAAGACTCGGGGAACAAAGCACTGGGGGTATTTCTGTTCCCCAAGATGGTGAGAAGAAAAGTAAATTAGAACATATTTAGCAAAGCCAGGAGTCAAAGCATCTTTTTGAAAAGATTATTTCATTTAAGTCTTATTACCAATCTATAAGATAGATAGCATTATCTGATTTTATGGATTAAGAAATTGAGGTTCAGAGAAGTTAAGCACATATTATGGTCACAAAGCTAGCAAGCAAATTCAGATCTGCTTGACACTACCATTTTATACTGTCTGTGTAGGAATCATTTGATTTATTTTAACTGAGAAAATGGATTAAACACATGCATACACATTATTGTATGTATTTGTATGTATTTGTAAAACTAGCTATATTTAAAACAACGACACACAGTTTTGCAGGTGAAACTGTATATGTGTATTCCCTACCCGTGGGCAGCAGTCACATCTGAAGAAGGGACTGGGGGTGCTGGATCTTGTCCCCTTCCTTATTTTCAATGGGAGGCTCTCAAAGAGCAGGTACGAAATTCTTGGGACACATAGAACACAATTTAAAGACCACTAATAATGATACAAGAGTCTTGTTTTGTTTTTAAGAAGTGAGTGTTGGAGATCCAAAAACCCTAAATTATATGTCCAAGATCACGCAGAGTTTGATCCACACCCAAGCCTGCTGATCATCACCCATCCCTCTTCAGCCAGATCCATCTGGAAGAGGGATTTCCTGGGCCAGCACCCAGACGGTGGGAACTTGACAAATACTGAGCAAAGGAAGCTGTGTGAAAACATGTCCTGTCTAACAACACTCGATCAACACTAATTTAGTTCATTCCTCACCACTGTATGAGTTGGTTGTATTAATTTTATTTCCTAAAGAAGAGTCTTAGACTCAAGTGATTTTAGGGGCTTACATATGATTGCTGAGCTTTTAAGTGGCTGAACTGGACTTCAAGCAGATCTAAATCTAAATCAGATGTACTTTTGAATAGCGACTCCCTATTCTCCACAGGTACTGGGAGAACCAAATGGTGTGGAAAATCTGATATAAAAAGCCCCTCAAAAAAGCTTAATTTACTATATAAATATAAAACATTATATTTATTTCAGTATTGCCTGCTTTTCCCAAATGGCTTTAACTCTACCCAGGCAAACTGATTATGTAGCTGCTGTTAATGGCAGAGTGAAATGGTGCAAGCCACCCAAAGTGGTAGGGAATTATCTCCACACATCAAACGTGTACATGTTGTGAGAGGCTCATGTGTTTGTGTGACTGCTGAGCCTGCCACCTCATGTCTCTTCACCCCAGGCACCATTCTTTCAAGAACAGAACACTGGAGCCTCAGTTCCAGCCCTGGATCTGCTTCTAAACAGTGGTCTGACTTCAGGCCCATGACGGGTACTTCGTGAGACTCGAATTCCTCATTCATAAACATAGAGCAATGACATGGCGCTCATAGGCTTATGATGTGATAAGAGATGAGGATAGGATGTGGGCTGCGAGTCAGATGGCTTCAGGTGGAGCCCAGTTCTCCCACTCATGAACCACTGGTCTTGGGCACGTTACTGTACTTTGTAGTGCTTTATCTCAAGTGGGGATAATAGTAGTGTTAAATGATAGCATTGATAATCATAATATTAAGGGAGTGGATACATGGAGAATACTGAAAACTGTGCCAAAACAGAGTAAAGCCTCAAGAATTGTTGGCTATGGATATTTTAAAGTGATCTCATGTATCCTAACATGTAGCACAGTGTTTAACACTACACATAGAGGTGGTGCTGTTCACAGTTGATGACTGGAGTTCAAAAGACACTGTCATTCATCAGGCCATCTTTACAGATATCTTATCAGGATTCCCTGGGGCTGGGAATCCTCCTCTGCCAGATGTCAGGGGACCCGTGGTTCACTTGGGCCTTGATGCTGTCTGGCTGTCTACTGCCACACTTACATTCTCAAGGGAGCGTAACAAGGAAGTCTCATCCCAACTGCACAACTGAGCTAAGCCCAAGCATTACTTCATGCCTGAATCCTACCACTTTCCTGTCTGGGGAAAACCAGGCTCATCAAGGCAGACACTACAAAGATCCCTTTGCATCCTTAGTTACGTGTCTTACTTTCATTTCAAAATCAGTTCCTCTGAGCACTTTGCTATGAGATAAACTCTGCAGTTTATTTGCTTCTTATTGTTGTTTGTTTCTTTGGTTTTTATCTCATGGTCAAATTGGTAAACACTGCAGAGTACCTTTCCTTCTTTGAAAAAATCATAACTTTTAAACTCCTGTGAAAGCTTGCAGAAATATTGTAGTACTTTCCAAACTTATTTGACTTATGATTTCCTATTTTTGTTTGGCAAATACAAAGTATGCAAATTTTAAAGGCATACAAAGGAAAGCATATTTTTCATGTATGCATATGTAATTGGAAGAATAATAAAAATTTGAGATAAATGAATCCCGATTTAAGATCTTAGATACTTTTATGGAGGAATTTGATAGGAGTAGGATTTGACTAGGTAGGCAAGTGCTTCAACTGCATTTGGTTGTTTTATGACATTGGATGGTCCTACCCCAAGAAAGTCCTGCTTAAGAATTGCCTCTTTGTTTTTAAATATTAATATTATTTCTCAGTTTTCACATATGTCCTTTGAAAATCCTCTCTGTTTGATGTACATGGTACTTCTCCTGGCTCTGACTTGGGGTCCTCACAGGTTTACTCAGGGGTGATCCAGAGAGAACAGGTGCCTTTATTTCACCATTACATCACCTTTGTAGAGGTTCTTGGGAGAAACGTCCAGCAGAATCCATTCTTGTCAGGTAAAAGTCACAGCCATATGCTCAGCGTCACTGATTCAAGCCAGAGGCGGGACTTTCAGGAGTTTGGTCTCCATCCCCTCCTCCTCTGTGCTTCTGGGAGAGGTAGGATCAGGATACTGACTAGATACACCTGCCAGAGCTTCCCACAGCCCTGGGAGCAGCTTCAGGGCAGACAATCCAGGATTAGTATTTGTGTGCATTCTCTTCCAGACTTTTCTTTTTAGGAAAACTACAGAGAATATTAGATTATCCCTCTCTCCCCCATAGAACTCTCACAGAAATGGTGCCTTGGAGACCAAGAACAGGGTTAAGCAGCTAGCTAATTATGTCCCTTTTCTCTAAAACCCACCACGGCATCCAGCACCTCCCAAATGAAAGCAAACCAGCCTGATGTTGCACTCTGGTGTCAGGAGAGTAAGGACCAAGCACAAACAGCAAAATAAAATTATTCTCGTTCCTCCTGTCCCAATGTTGTATCCCATTTATGGAGAATCACTGTTGTGTCTTTGAACTCTCCAATTATGATTTCATGTATGTCAGTGTTTAACAACCAGTTCTAAAAAGATGAAATTATACCTATATCTTACATAGGGAGAAACTGAAGCTCAATGATCTTAATCAATTTCAGCAAATTCTTACAGTGAACAAATAAAAAAAAAATAGGCCTTGGGACTTGATGCCAAAAGAATAATGTTCCTACTCTTTCCACTTGTATACTCAAAATTAGGAGTGAGGGTGAGGACAATGCCATAAAGTGAGATGTGACCAACATCACATAATCACCCAACTGGTACCAAGAACTGTACTAGGTAGAGACATTGTTCTTCCTCCAGAGGGGGGATGCCCATGGGATACCACTGACAGGGCCACCTCCAGAAGTGAAGACCTTTAATTTTCTTCATTCATTTTTTCACTAATTTATCAATAATAATTTATTGTGTCACGGATTGATGAATGGTTTATAAGCCTAAAAATTTATAAAAAGAGGAAGGAGAGAGTGGGGAAGTCTGTGTAGATAAACCAAGATCTAGTTCCCAAACAAAAGTCAAGAGACTATTAAGAAGACTTAAAAAGGAGGCAATAGTAGAAATTATCCATCAATTAATGGCAAGAGTCACGTATGCATGAATGTCCTTTGTTACCTTCCCAGCCCTGTGATTGCAGGTCCAGAGTTAGGAAAGTTTTAACTCAAAGTGAATTCATCTTTGGAACATTTTTTAACTTAAATTTTGTCAATGTCTTGCATTTATTTTTCACCTAAAGTAATTTCACATTCATCACTCGATTTAGTTATCAAATGTGCTGTGGACCAGACAATGTACAAGGAGTGACCTGTCCAAGGTCATTGCTGTCTGTCCGAACTAAATCAAAATGCACATTTTTATTTCTTTACACCATGCTCATTTTTAATCTAAGTAGTTCATATAAAATAAAATCCCAATAACCAACACAGCACTGAACTCATGTTAGATGTATGTATGAAGAGACGTATAAATAGATTGAATTATTTGACTGTGGCCACATGCTTCCTCTTTGGAATCATCCCCTCTGTGAAGGCGTATCAATGACAGCCTGCTAACTTTCCCATCAGAGCACGACTCTGTTGTTTATTTTCATCCCAAAGTAGCACAAGAGTGATTTTTCTATTACCTTTTACTTTTTTTTCCCATAGTGGGAAAATCCTCCTGTGAAATGCCCTGGAAAATAGGAATCGGAACTTTGATTAGCAGCAGGTTGATTTTATTTTGTGGCGGTGTAAATTAATCTCTCCATGTTCAGAGAGTCCTGTGCCCACAGGATCTTATCTTTTGTGTACTTCAAAGCACATCCCCTATGTCTGGGAAGCTCTGAAGATTCAGTGTTAAACACTGAAAAGTAATAGCTTTGGTTACACTCAACCAAAGGCAGGTTTTGAGGTCAAATTGGCTTTTTTCGTTGCTTTATTTAGAATCAAAGGGATTCAAAATGCTAAGCACTTATTAGCATTTCAAACTTTGTCCTAGGTGTGCATCTGCAATAGTTTATCATTGTGTGTTATATATTTCAGAATAGCTAAAAGAGAATAATTTAAATGTTTATAATATAAAGAAAAGACAAATATTTAAGTTGATGGATATCTCAATTACACTGATTTTAACTTTAAAAATGATATAAATACAGTAAATTATCACATGTACTCCACAAATATATACATCTATTATATACCAATAAGAAAATAAAATTTAAAAATAAGAAGAAACTAAATATAAAAAAACCAGTACATCTCTCTTCCATCCAGTCCCCTCTATATTTGACTTACTCTTACTCATCTATCAAGTCATTGATTAATTTTCTCTCCCTCAGGAAAAAAAATAATCTTGATTCTTTATGCATTTTCCACCACTCAACACTCAACCATTGTTATATGCCAAACTCTCCCTTTACCCTTCAGTGTTCTTGTAGCTTCTGTATGTAGGTCCTATTAGTAGTCATCATACTGACTGTTAATTATGAACTTAAGTCTCTCCCAGTACACTGTGCACTCCTTGAGAATAGGAATGAAAGCCTTGTCACCTCTATCATTTACAATGATTGTCAGAATATTCAGTATTTAGTAAACCCTCAGAACACATTTATTGAATGGATGATGAACGAGTGATGGAATGAATAAGTGGATGATCTCCCTTAATCTTTCATGATAGATAATAGAACTTAAAGTCTTGAGATGGGAAATCTAAGGATAAGGATGCTTCATGCATGATAATGGTTATACAAAAAATAAAAATTGCAGGAGTGAAACCAAAATTAGAGGTTTTATTATTTCAAAATCTGCCTCTACCTAGAAGCTGCAGATTAAAGTGCATAAAAAATATAGTTCTGATTCCTGATTCTTGTGTGATTACTTAAGCCAGCAAGTATATCTTGGTAGATACTCTGGTTTTGTTTGTTGGTTGGTTGGCTGGTTTGTTTAATGGCACAAAGTTTGACAACTAAGGAAACTCTGGATTGGATTTCTCAGGAATAGTACTTTCACTGAAATCAAGAAGGGATCTGTCAACTCTAAGCTCCTGAGAGCTCAAAGGACTATGACCCAGTGTTAAAAATAATAAGAAAGGATTATGGAAGAAAATTCCCAAGTTCTTCTGGTAATAGACTAGGTGATTTCCAGGGAGCGTTGGTTTTGAGGACTGAGGTGTGTTTGATTGGCAACTCCCTGATCCATAGGAGCAGGGGGTCCCAATACTGAATCCTACAGCCCACATGCCCGTCACATTTGCTTCCATATGAACATCTGCTCACTGTATCTCCAAGACACTGAGTATGTAAATGAAAACATAATCTCTTACAGGTGATTACTCTCCAATTATTTTAAAGAATGGCATCATAATTTTAAAAACACAAATGAAAATAGCCCATGCAATAATGGTAAATTGTATACATTTCATAACTGCCTTAATACAGGTTTCAGAATATAAATGAATATCATTACTATTAAAAAAGGTAGGATCCTAATTTGTCTTGTTTATCAGGAACCCTACTGTAGCAAAACAATATGAGATGTGATATTAGAATACTTGGAGCTGGGTATCACTTTGCTATTTCATAACTATGTGAATTTGGGCATGTTTCTTAGTTTCTCTGAGCCTCAGATTCTCAGTATGTAAATATGTGAATCTTAATACCTTTTTCTCAGGGTGAATTAGCAGGACTGAATGAGATGACATACAATGAAAATGCCTAGCACAATTTATTATAGGAGGGCCATGCAGCTGTTGCCAGACTTCCTATCTCAACTCTGTATTTGCTAGTTTTGTGACTTTAGGCAAATTGTGTAATTTACCTGACCCTCATTAAGTCTCATGTGTGAAACAGAAAAAAATAGTACCCATCTCACAGGGTTGTTGTGAAAAGTAGATAAATTAATATAGCCATGCACCACATAATGGCATTTTAGTCAACTATGGACCACATATGTAATAGTGGTCCCATAAGATTATAAAAGAGCTGCCCTATGGAGCTATGCCATTTTTTATCTTTTATACCATATTTTTACTGTACCTTTTTGATGTTTAAATATGTTCAGATATACAAATACTTACCATTGTATTATAATTGCCTACAGTATTCAAATAATAACATGCTGTACAGATTTGTAGCCTAGAAGCAATAGGCTGTACCATACAGCCCAAATGTGTAGCTGGCTATGCCATCTAGGTGTGTGTAAGTACACTCTATGCTATTCACATAATGATGAAGCCACTTATGATACATTTCTCTGGCGTATCCCATCCTTAAGTGAAGCATGACAGCATATACAAAACCCCTAGAATGCCTAAACTATACCAAGTGCTCTCAAAGTATCATTTTATTTATTTTTTTCCTTCCTTCTTCTCTGACTGGCAGCTTCTTCCATCATAAAATGTGGATTCAAAATACCTATTACAGAAGCTAATTTCAAGAATCAGAGTTATGTATTGATCATGTTCTGTAGCTTGACAAAAATATATTTTTTGTTAATATGACATAGCACCTTGTTACGTGGCATTAAATAATGGTTGTCTCTATCTTATGCTTTTTTTTAATGAATAAATAGGCAAAAGGACTGGTGCCTAATAACTTTCAGGCCAGTGTTTTATCCAAACTGCTTGACAGGACATTGCGTTAAAGAGAACTGTGCAGCTGGATTTTAGCCATCTACGTCAAAGACCATGCTTTTTATCCATGCTCACTGAGGCATGTTGCACTACTTGCATTCAGAAGCAGACACATTCTCAAAAAATAGACTACTGAGCCTCTGAAAAGCTGACAGCAGCTTCCAAACTTCCCAAACTCTTTGTATAAGAAACTGACGTTTGCAATGTAAACGGGTCAGGATGAGTATTAAATGCAGCGGTAGTGGCTGCTAGGTCAGTTGGTCATAGAATAGGTGGTTTTTGTTCATGTCTTCTACCACTACACAAATTTACTTTGTTCAAAGAAAGCAATCACCAAGTGTTAGAGGAACAGAGAATAGCCTGGAGCTAGAAGACCTGGATTCTATCTCTGCCTCTACAAATTGGTATTTGCGTCATGCGGACAGCCCATATGACCTTTCTGGACCCCTATCACCACCTCTCCTTTATGTATAAAATGGGGGAAATGGCCACTTCCAAAGTGAATATGGTATATGATACTGCTTTGCCAATTCTAGCAAGCCACACATTATCATAATAATTATTATACATATACGACTGCTGTTGTCTTGTGAGGAATGAGAGGAACAAAATGTAGTCCATGTTCTCAAGGGGGTAACACCTTGAACTGGAGAAAAGAAAGAGTCATGTGATACTATGCCTGAAGAGATGAAATCTAACCCCATTTAAATCCAACTCAGAGAGCATAATTAGAATCTATAGTCTCCATAACAAAGGCGGTGACATTCCTCATACTCATGGGCATGTCTTGGTAATGCTCAGCAGAACAGTCTTTGGCACAATGAAACGTCTCAATACCTGGTGTTCCAACGTGATTTCTGGGACCCTATTCAGACGTACTAAGCTTCAGTTGTAGGAAGGAGTTCCCTGAATGTGCTTGCGTTTTCATGGGAGCCTGCCTTTGCTCACATGGCTCACGTTCTCAGTTTACAATGACTTGCCCTGGGCAGGTGCTGAATGGCTCTGACCACTCTTCCCAGGGCTTTTTCTCCAGTGCTGAAGTTCATTGTCCTCTCTGTACCAAAATAATCCTTTTCACATTGTGATGGGTTTGTTCTCAAAGCTTTTCTCTCCTGATAAATGATAACTTTTTAAGAACAGAATCTATGTTTATTGATCTTGATATTTTAGTGCCTAGTGGACCCTTGTTCTGAGAGCCCCCAGCTAACTTGAGTTTCTGGTGCCAGAGTGGCTGACAGTCTTGCCATAATGAGAGCTGAAGGGGAGCTGGATGTGAGTGTTGACGGTGTGCCTTTCATGGGATACTTCTTTTACCTGGTGGAGGATCTAATGCTTAGTTGTCCAATTTAAGACCAGGGGGTTCCTCTCATGGGGAACTTGTTTATCCTGGCAGATGCCTTTGTGGCACTTGTCTGGCCCATGTTCAGTTTATGCCTGCTCTAATGCTGATGTCCCAGGGAAAACCCAGCCTTGGGCAGACCTTGTTTTTCAGCTGTAAGGTGCAAATTCAATACACAGCCATGTAGGAAACAAGTTCAAAGACTCTTACAGATCCTGGGCAGGGAGAGTGCAATGAGTTGGGAGGACAGTCCTTTGTTCCCGGTCATGAGAGGCACGAACGAAGAGTTAGGGGGAGAGAGAGAGAGTGCTTGCAGGGCAACTAGCAGTATATATAAGGAAATGGAGTGTGAGTCACTTTATGTTAGCAGGCAAATGCCTGAATGGTCTGTTTAAAGGAAGTTACTGGAAAGCAGGTGGCCCTGTCTGCTGGGTGGAAGAGGTGCCTCTAAGTTCTTGTCTCTGGCCACCAGCTTGAGCCATTTGAGTGCCTGCAGAACTGGAAATTGTGGCAAGGGTGACTGATGAGCCCTGCACCTGGTATGAGAAAGTTAAACTTATATTCAAAATAGATGCTGAGGCAACATGAAATTGTTCCAATGCACTACAGGCCCCTGGCTTATTGTAGACACAGGATAAATGTTTCAAAGAAAGAAAACAAATAAACAAGGAGAAAAGAACAAAGGAGAGAGGCAATGGGGGGTGCAGTACAGAGGGAGGAGGCAGGATATGAGCTGTCCTTCACCTGGACTTGAATGTCCACAGGGCTGATGGGTAGAAGAGGAGGGGCTCTATGTGTCCAGTTTGACTCCAGAGGCCAGACCTATGGCTGGCAGATAGAACTTAACCAGCATAATTGACAACTTTCCAGGCAGTGAGTTTTTCACCCGGCAAAGAGATCTAACATGGGTTGGACCGTCGCAAAGTGGAGAGTGTGCTAATAGAGTCAATTGCTGTTTGTGAGTAGCAGGGATAACTCCTGCCTTCACAAAGTTCCTTCTATTCCTAATGTCCCACTTTTCTGCAATTGCATATTCTGTGATTCTAACATAAATAATTTCTGAGTGAGAAAAAGAAAGCATGAGAGAGAGAGAGAGAGAGAGAGAGAGAGAGAGATCAGTACAATATTGACAAGGAAGAGCCCTACGTGGGCTGCTGTGATTTTGTTCTGTTTCTTAATTTATTAATCTTACTACTAGGATCTACTGCCAGGCTTTGTGCACTGGGGATTCAATAAGGGTTGAAGTGACTTAACCCAAAGCTTTGCTCAGGTCTCTTCTCAGTGTCCCCTGCTACCCCTATCCCCACCTGATTTCTAACAGGCCGCTTCTCCATCACTCTGTGATCCTTTACAACATCTGCATTTTAATCATAGCACATAATGACAGTTTGAAATCTTATCATGTACTTATTTACTTGTTTGATTTCCATCTCTCTCAATGTATAACATTAGCTCCAGGAAAACAGGGTCTTTATATACTGTGTTCACCTCCGTAGCCTCAGTACCAAAAATAGTACCTGGCACATGGCAGCATCCCATGAATATATGCTGAATGAATGAATAAAATAAGGAGCTCAATTTACTCTAACCTGCCTTAGGCTATTTTGCCATCCTGGAAGCAGCTGGTATGGCGATACCAGATTCTACTAACCTTCCAATGGCCCCAAATATAATGTGACTGCCACTATCTTCCTATGTTCATGCTAAAAGGATTACAAAAAGAGCATTCATTTCTCAAAATGTCTCTTATTAGACAATTCCAATATCCCCTACATCTGTTCAATTTACATTGTGCAGACGCAGATTTTGCTGATCCTACTTCTGAGTCAGGTTTCACATTACCCTCGACGTACCCCACTGCTATGTTTTAATCAGATCCTCTTGTCTACTAGAAAATAAGTGCCCTGGGTGCAGGGACTATCCTGTTGCATTTATTATTGCACCTTCAACAATCAGGATCTACCTGATAAATAATCCTTTTTCTGTAAATATATAATGAACGAATGGGGGGGGTAAGTGAATGAATCACTGCAATGCCTTACTAAATCATCCTGCTTGCTTTGTTTTCCCTCAGCTCAAATTGTCCTTTACTCTCAAGCCAAACTGGTATTTCTGAAACAGTACTTTGTACATGCCACTTTTAGATGTAAAAGCTTTCAACGACTTTCCACTGCCTACAGAATCAAGCATGTGTTATGGACAAAATGTTTGTGGCCCAGAAGCTCCTAGCCGAGCCATGGTGGTAGGACCCATGTCCAGTAGAGCTGTGGGTTGTTGCTGCCACCCCAGTGGGGCCAGAGTGCATAGCACCAAACCAGAGAGGATTATTCTTGTGCCTTAAGATCTAACAAAATTTGTATTGCTAGGTTTTGGACTTGCTTGGGATTAACCCTCCCTCTTTACTATTGTTCCCTTATTAGAATGGGAATGTTTAGCTTTTGCCTGTCCCACTATTGTATTTTGGATGTACACAACTTGTCTGGTTTCACAGTTTTATAAGTGGAGAGGAGTTTTGCTTCAAGATGAATCATATATTAAGTTCCACCAATATCTGATTTAAATGATATTCAGAGATGATACTCTAGACTTTAGAGTTGATGCTGAAATGAGTTAAAATTTTAGAGTTGTTCGGATAGAATGAATGTATTTTGCATGCAAGGAAGATATAAATTTGGGGAAGCCAGAGAAGGAATGTTATGGACTGAATGTATATGTTCCCCCAAGATTTATATGTTGAGGCCTTAACTCCCAGTATGATTGTATTTGGAGATAGGGCTTCTAAGGAATTAATTAAGGTTAAATGAGGCTATGAGGGTGAGTCTCTGATTCACTAGGATTAATGTCCTTATAAGAAGGGACACTGGAGAAATCATTTTCTCTCTCTCTCTCCATGCACACATGCCAAGGAAAGGCATAGGAGGAATAGTGAGAAGGCAGCTATCCACAAGCCACAAAGAGTACCCTCAATAGAAACCAACTCTGCCAGACCTTGATCTGGAATTTCTAGCCTCCAGAACTGTGAAAAAATGAATTCTGTTGTTTAAGCCATCCAGCCTATATGGTATTTTGTTATGGCAGCCCAGGCAGTTGGCATTCCATGAATCACCAGTCCTTCAAATGGCTTCAACCATCCTATCCTTCTATCCCTATGATCTCATCTCCAAAGGCAGCCCATGCTCTGCAAAGAGAATGGCCGGCTGGTGCCCCAAAAGCCCTGGATATCACACTGTTTGCACTTTTGCTCACAGATGAAGTAGTTGCTCCTTGAAACTCTACTGTATTAAAAAGTAAATTGAGTTGAGACAAAGCATTTTAACTTTATGGTTTAGAAAGGGCCTGGACTAGACAATTTAGAACATGAATTTTGGTGCTAACCAAATGCACCATTAACTACAACTAATTGAGCTACTTCTGTTGCATACTTTCCAGTACTTCTGAAAAAAAAATGTGTTTTGATAGAGTATAGCACTAATGGAAGTCTACTGCTTAGAGTCTAAAACTCACCTTGCTGTGAATCCTTGCTCTATAATTTACCTGATGCTGCTCAGAAACATGTCTTTGATCATCTCTATACCTTGTGTTTTTTTTTTTATTTATTCAATGGGAAGAGTAATCCTTAGTTGTCTTATAGTTTATTTTATCTGATAAACAAATGAGAAATGAATGAGAGAATTAATGGAGCACGGTTTTGTAAATCAGAGCTTTTCAAGTCATAACTCTTGCAGTGTAGGTGTTAGGTATTCTGCCAACCAGCACAGGGCACACACATGCTGGAACTTTCATCAATGTCTGTTGAAGAAATGTGCTTTTGAGATGTGTTTTTTTAAGTTTTTGTTTTTGTTTTTGATTTTTTTTGGCTCCAACTCTTCACCGCTGAGTGTTGCTAGCCCTTTCCTGGCCAGCACTGTGCAGTTCTGTGTAGTTCTGGCAATATTATACAGACAAGTACTCGCTCATTTTACTTTTAGTTACTTGCATTGTATATGTAAAAAGTAAAAGTTTACCTTTAAAAATTTCTAATAGTAAACTAAAAAAAATCATGATGATTTTTATTCTAACCTGAGTTTTACTTGCACATTATTTATGAAGAAAGGTTTCTTAAGCAATTTATTTACCATGGACATCAGTAAGTTATTGATGCTATTTAAGAAAGTTTTAACTAGTATGTGCCGTAATAGAACTCTGAACTTCTCCAACAAAGCATTTAAAATTATAATAAAATAATTTATAGTTTTATTCTGTTCAAAAATGTGTCTTAACTCAGTCTTGTAAGTCAAGTATGTATATTCACCTGAATACAAGCAGCTTCGGGAGGGCACGTTCTGAGTCTAATGTGGAATGAGTAAATGAATTAATTAAGGGTATACTCATTTCAAGCTTTTAGTGGCCTTCCATGGCATGCCAGTAGTAAGCTAATTACAATTATATCACTTCTTCAGCAAAGCAGGTCTAGTAGGACCAGTGCTTGCCAAACTTCAAAACCAGTTGATTGCTAAATATCCTTCGAACTAATAGCTATCTATAAAAACTAAATATCATATACCACTTTACAGTGTTCAGATTTACTTCAATTAATTCCCTAATAATCTTGAGCCATAAGAAAAACTATTACCAGTCAATGATATTTTTTGTTATGGCAGTCTGATTTGGATGCCGTAACAAAAAAAAAATACCATTGACTGGGTAACTTGAAAGACAGAAATACATTTTCTCACATTTATGGAGGCTAGAAGCTCATGATCAAGGTGCTGGAATGGTTGGGGCCTGGTGAAGCCCCTCTTCCTGGCTTGTAGACAGCTGCCTTCTTTCTGTGTTACCACACAACAGAAAGAGAGAGAGAGAGACAGACAGACAGACAGACAGACACATCTGGTGTGTCTTCTAATAAGGGCACTAATCCCATCATGAGGACCACACTCACATGAACTCCTCTAATACTAATTACCTTCCCAAGTCAACATCACCAAATACCATCACATTGGGGTTTAGGGCTTCAACATATGAACTTTGTGAAAAACACATTCAGTCTATAACACCCTATTTCCCCACTGAGGACACTCAGGCTCTGAGACAGCAACTGGCTTGTCCTGGTGATGTGGATCAAGGCAGGAAAGAGGCAAAGCTGGAACCCACCAACATTCTTCCAATCCTGAATTCCACAATCTTTCCAAGGAAGCTTTCTATATCCCTCCTTCCAAAGAGGCTATGACCTCCAAATCATTTTCTTACTATTTTTTCCTGGTCATCCTCCAATTAACTTAGATGAGGCATCTTCAGCTGGAGTGATTACTCCCAGCAGAGTACATCTGGCAATATCTGGAGATATGCTTACCTGTCTCAACTATGGGGTGGGGGAAGGGGGTATGCTACTGTCATCTAGTGGGTGGAGGCCAGGGCTGCAGCGTAACATCTCACAATGCACAAGACAGCTCACTACGACACAGAAAAATCTAGCTTAAGATGTCAGTAGTTCCAAGGCTGAAAACCCCTGACCTAGATGAATGAAGACTCCCTGCACATCTTATGTTTTGGAGCTGGGGCTTTCATACCTGACAGGTGAATGTTACAGGATTTTTAAACAGCTCCCATGGCCTAGATTCTCAGTAACTATTTGTTACTCAGAAAATTTTCAGATTTGAACTCTGATTTCAATGCTGGTGTTTTATGATTTAAGCCCATACAAAAAACCATAAAGTCCTGTCTGTAAATGTCAGGAATGAGGCCAGCTGCCACAAACTCCATATTCTTAGCAGAGACAAAGAGAATTATATGGAGGAGAAGGAAGAGGAAGAGGAGTAGGAGAAAAAGAAAATAAAAATGAAGTGGATTTGGGAGCCAAGTGTTCTAATTCTAATTACTGTTAGCAGTTGAACCATGAGAAAATTATTGAGTCTTCCTGAACCTCAGTTTCTCCATTAATAAGTAAAAATAATTACATATGCCTCATAGGATTGAGTATTTACATAAAATAATATGGAAATGAATATGGTGCCATGTTAAAGGACTAATAACAGTAATTATTAACATTAATAACAGTTGTAAATAATATATATATGATATGCACATTTAATATTATTTATATTTATATAAATACATTTATGCATTGCATAATGATGTTTCGGTCAATGACAGATTGCATATATGATGGTGGTCTTCCAGTAAGCTAAGGTTAAATTATCATTGAAGAAAGAAATACATTTTTTTATTAATTTAGTGTAGTCTAAGTGTCCAGTGTTTATAAAGTCTACAGTAGTGCACAATAATGTCCTAGGCTTTCACATTCACTTGCCACTCACTCACTGACTCACCCAGAGCAACTTCCAGTCTTTTATACCATATTTGTGCTGTACCATTCTTATCTTCAGATACATTTAGATGCACAAATAGCCATTATTGTGTTAGAATTGCCCACAGTGTTCAATACAATAACATACTGTACAGGTTTGTAGCCTAGGAGCAATAGGCTATACCATAGAATCTAGATGTGTAGCCAGTTGTGCCATTTAGGTTTATCTAAGTACACTCAGTGTACTCTATGATGTTCACCCAGTGACGAAATTGCCTAAGAATATGTTTCTCAAAACGTATCCTTGCCATTAAGTAACGCATGACTATGCATTTATATTTATAATAACATGCACTGTTTATAATAATATATTACTTATTATATACTCAATTATACATTTACTATTATTTTTATATAATGACATAAAAGTAGCAGTTAGAAACAGTAATAATAGCTAGTATTTCCTCACACTTATATGTTAGTGTACCTATTTTAGCCATGAATCCGCCGAGGCTTAGAAAGCTTAAATGACTTATTCAAGATTAGCAAGGCTAGAAAAGGTCACAAGGCTAGAAAAGGTCACAAGGCTAGAAAAGGTCACAAGGCTAGAATCGGAGGCTCAAATTCCACTCTGTTTACTCAGGAGCTCGCATACTCTCAGCTCCTGTTTGTACTTAATATTTCATAGAAAATGGTCAGCAAATCACGGATTTTATAAATGGTACAGTCAAAAGAAAATAGTCCGGAAGTGGACTGAGCCAGGGCCAAGCCGGAGGGTCAAGGGGAGTTGCTGACGCACGCAAGGGCACCGAGGCTGTTATTATGTGGCTCCGGCTGCCGCGTCGGGCACTGGGGAAAGGTGACCTGCCTGGATAAAGGGAGCATGTAGGGCCGGAAACTTTCAAAGGGGCTTGATTGAATGTCCTACTGGATTAAACAGCCCCTGCCAAAGAGGTCCACGGCAGTGAGAAAGTACAATGCTGTGTACTGTACAAATGCTAAATCAGTCATTTTCCCCAGAGCCTTTTGTGTGACCTGCTCTTTGCAGGAATCCAAGGTTATCCCCACAGCTTGCATGCAGTGCCTCCGCGGCGCTCTCATCTTCAGAGAATGCTCTTGGAGTTGGGCTCCCAGGTCTCTGGTTAATTAACCGTCTAAGAGACGGCAGTCCTAATAGGGCTTTGCATTCCCTTTTAACCACGAGGCCATTGTTCCCTCCCCACCAGGTACAGCTGACCTAGAAATAGGCCATATTGTATCAATGCTGGGACTATTTATTAAGCAACCTATTTTCTGCTCTAGGTCAACCAACAATGGAAGAGCCGGCACAGAAACAGGTGACGCCTCTATCTAGAAGGGAGTTAAGTCATCAGTGAAGCCATTATGACAAAAAGAAAAGAGGCACCGTGTGAAATTGATAGAATTCAAGGACAGGTGCTCACAACACTGCATGGTGGAGGGTGTAGCACTGGTGTCCTCTTTACTGAATCCCAATGGGGACATGTGCCTTGACTCTGCTCCTGTCTGCCAGGCTGTGCTCTGCTGCCCAGCTCATAGTTAACACTCAGTAATTGGTGGCTCCTGTGAAGTTGTAAACCTCGCTTGTGCTGAAAGATAAGCTGTGAGCAGGGCAGTTCTCCTGGCACGGCCTCACCACCCACTGCCCCTCTTCTGGTCCAGGTTTCATCTTGCCACGGTGCCCCACTCCTAAGTCCTTGGACTGGGTGTTTGTACCTGATCATGGCTTTCAGTCCCTGTTATGGTCTCTGGTTTGAATGATCTCCACCCCCATTCCTCACCCACTACTTACAGCCCTGAGTGTCACAATATTGGACTATCCTTGGGGTATAATTCCCAGCCAGGCAGGAATCAAGACAGTTGAGATAGGTAGTCAAGATTTGTACAGACTGACAATTTAATAATGACAAAGGAACTTCGATTATCGTTCACAGTGCACTGCCTAGGAGCCAGCCGCATTTTCTCATATGTTAATAGATAGCTTAAGAGTTGTCTCCAGTCTTTTAATGGAGGAAAACTACCATATATGCAAACCCACTTAGTAGATGCCTAGCCTGAATCTGAACGTTTCCAGGGGCAAGAAAAAATGCAAAGGAGGAATCATTTGTTAATTAACCACCTAACATTGTACTAGGAGTATCCTTAGGCTGGGTTATCATAGGCTGTCTGAGGACAGAGAAGGAAAGACAGAGGATAAAGGATGTGTAATCAAGCCACTGTCAACAAGTGGAGCGTAAACCTGCTGGAAGAACTCTAGAAACCAACAAGGAACAGCCACCTCAGAGTTATCCAAACCAAGGGTGAAGGAGCTAGAGTATTTATAACCAATGCTTTGTTCATTGATTAAAAGCAACTGCCTTGTGGGTGTTACTTCCTTGGTTCATCCGTCACCTGACCCTTGGGCAGCAAAACAAGCTCCATTGGTAAGGGCAAGCACTTCGCCACAAGTCCTCAATATAAATTATTCAGAGAAAAGAAAGAACCAACTTTTCTTGAGTCTCTGATATAAAACAGACCTTGTGTCGGGTGTTTTATATAGCATCTCATGCAACTTAATCTTCACAGTAATTCATTGGTGTTATCGATATTCCCAGTTTCATTTTCAGAAACTGAGACCCAGAGACCACAAAGTTCCTTCCACAACACACCGTCAGGAAGGGGCTAATGTAAGGTTCATTGGAAGGGACCCCAAGCCACTGTCCTTTCCACTTTCCCAGGCATGTCTGCAAGAATTCAAGCACTAGTCTCTCTTCCACCCTTATAGAAATTTTTTAAACCCACAGATTGAAAAGTGACTGAGGAAATAGTAACAAAGAGGAGAGAATACCAGCAAAGTTTGCAGTTGGAAGGAGATTGAAATGTGGCACGTTGGAGACTGGATCATCTATTCATTAATGGCCTGGAAAGGGAAGGAAATAGCCTTTTAGTGAAATCTGTGGATAGCACACAATCGGAAGATGTTATAAATACTGCTTAGGACAGAAGGCTCAGGCTGTGTGAATACCCAGGGTGTACAGAGAGATCCTGAAGCAGTTTCTTCCTACTCTGTCCCACTGCAACCCCCTAAGAAACTGGGAATAGGACAAGGAGCTACAATGTAACTGTTACCTCAGCCCTGGAGCAAATTATCCAAAGGCACCAGAGAAGAGGAGACTGAAAAGAGAGAAGCAGAAACACATTTGACAGGAGCTTCAGAGCTATGCACATTCAAAAAATGCCAGAGCTATTTCCAGCAGCAGGATAATTGGGGTGACATTTGATCAATGAAGGAGGAAGGGTTATGTCTTTCCCTCGGGGAGGCAGGGGAGACCATACCCTGAAACAGAGCTAATTTCCACTCCCTTAAACTCCAAGGGAGTGTGAGTCCTAGCAAAGATCCTAGGAAGAAATAGAGTGACTGAGTGATTGTATTAAATGTATGGGAGTCTATGAAGAGAGCTTACCCTAATAATTAATTCCCACACTTTCCCAGGAACTTTCATATAGATCATAGGGCTTCTTGTAATAATTGAAAAGTGGTAACTTTCCCCTTTCTTTCTCTTTCAACTGAGTGAGCTTGAGATGGGGGGAAGAGGGAAGAGAGAGAGGGGGAGGAAGAGAGAGAGAGAGAGAGACTGGCTTACACAGTTCAAGCAATGTGCCCAAAGACACACCACACTTGTTTCTCCTATCCCTCCCAAATTCTACTGACTTTTGGGGGCCCTACTTCTTGCTTCTATAAAATGAGGGAGAGGGAACAATTTAGTTTTAATTCTTTCCTCCTTTCTTGGATATGAAACATATTACCAAAAGCAATAAAAACATTGCACAGAACTTTATTACATTCACCAAATTAAATCATGTCTACTCTAAGTAAAATGAAAATGAGAGGCAGGAGTCCCCCTGCTCCACTGTATTCTTACCTCCAAAGCTGGGCCTTCCAAGCAAGTCTTTGTTCTCCAGGAAAAAGCTGGAAAAACTACCTTCTAATTGCTCTCTGAGTGACCTGCCAGTTGTAAATTATTTGTTTCAGTTTCACTGTCGTATGTTTGACATATAAAATTTGAATATATTTAAGATGTACCACATATATATTGTGAAATGATAACCACTATCAAGCTAATTAATATATCCATTGACTCAGTTATTATTAACATTTATTTTCTTTCTTTCCTTCCTTCCTTCCTTCCTTCCTTCCTTCCTTCCTTCCTTCCTTCCTTCCTTCCTTCCTTCCTTTCTTCCTTCCTTCCATCCTCCCTTCTTTCTTTCTGTGGTGAGAGCACTTAAAATCAACTTTCTTAGGAGATTCCAAGTTTGCAATATAGTATTGCTAACTATAGTCAGCATGCTGTACATTTGATTTCTAGAACATATTCAGCTTGTATAACTGAATCTTTGTACCCCTGGACTAACTGCTCCCCATTTCTTCCTCACCTATCCCCTGGTAATCACCATTCTACATTCTGCTTCTATATGTTTGGCTACTTTAGCTCCCACATATAAATGAGAAGATGCATTCTTAGCATCTTCATTGATCATAATGTCCTTCAGGTTCATCCATGTTTTCACAATAGCAGGTTTCCTTCTTTTATGGCTGAATAATATTCCATTGAATGTATATACCACATTTTCTTTATCCATTCATCCATCAGTGAATACTTGGATTGTTTCCATATCTTAGCTATTGTAAATAATGCTGCAAATGAACATGGGCATGCAGGTATCTCTTTAAGATCTTGATTTCAATTTTTTTTTGAATAAACACTTAGAAGTGGGATCACTGGGTCATGTGGTAGCTGTATTTTTAATTTGTTGAGGAACTTCTACACTATTTTTCATAATAGTCATATTAATTTACACTTCCATCAATAGTTTACAAGTGTTCCCTCTCCTTCACATCCGTGAAACATCAAAAATATTATAGCTTAGCCTTCCTTGACATTACATATTACACAGATATATGCTTTAGTTTGAACAGCAGAAAATCATTATGGAAAACAATTTGTTTGAAGAGCTGGTGTCCTGAGGCTCCCTTCTGGTTCATAATCATTTGTCCCTGAGGGAACTGGGTTGCTTATTCAAATTCATAATCACTCTTACCAGAGAGACACATCAGAAAGGATTTCAGCACTGAATGAATAAAAACTAATTGGCGAGATGCAAAGGATGGAGCTACTGGATCAAGTCTGGTTTTGGAAATCCCTAGAAACTCAGCATGGAAATGGAAGAAAGAAGGAAAGAAGGAGAGAAAGAAAGAAAGGAAGGAAGGAAGGAAGGAAGGAAGGAAGGAAGGAAGGAAGGAAGGAAGGAAGGAAGGGAGGGAAAGAAAAGAGAAGAGAAGAAAAGAAAAGAAAAGAAAAGAAAAGAAAAGAAAAGAAAAGAAAAGAAAAGAAAAGAAAAGAAAAGAAAAGGAAGGAAAAGAAAAAGGAAGGGGAGAAAAGGAAGACAAAAAGGAAGAGACGAGGGAGGGAGGGAAAGCCAAAAGAGAAGGAGGGAATATCCTTTGAGCAAATTTGCATTGCATTTTTGTAAAGTGAGCAGATTGTTTTGGGGACTACCCTATTCTTTCCCAGTTTTAGCACTGCGAGACCTGCATCTTTCTCAGTTTTAGCACTGAGAGACCTGCATCTCAGTCCTGGTCCTGGTGAACTGAGCTGGTTGGTCACCCTAATGTTAGGAGTCATGTGCCTTTGCAAACACCATACCATTCTCAATCAGGCTTACATCAGGAGTAGGCAGAAAATGTACTCAAGCGCCATGCCAGAAAGTTCCTGGAAATTCAAAGTCAGAAAATAGATGCAGATTGGCCTGTGACGGTTCAGAATCGATCCCGAGGAATGTGTGGGTGAAAGCAGGCCAGACTTTCAACCTACCCAAGGTCATGTGGTGGAAACCTCAGATAGAGGATAAGATCCAAGATTCTGATTTTTCCCCCTATTTTTGACATTTTGACTAGAACGTGGGCCTTTGACGTTTTGATCCAGCAGTGACATGAGGGGTAGCTTCCTTGAAAGAGTCAGATTATTCATAGCTTTAATGCATTCATTTAATCATTGCCATTCCGCCAATGATAAATTCTTTTTTTAATAGTATATGACACGGTTCATTTGAATATTATTTATATGGTTATAATAAATGTTAAATGTGGAGCCAGCCAAAATTATTACTTATCTTCTTGAATCTCTGAGTTGTTCCAGCCAGTTCCAGACTAGACCATTTCTCTCTGTGCTGGGTGTCATTCTGGGACAGCCCTCATCACTATCCATGGAGATTCCTTTCACCTTTCTTTTTGTTTGGAGCTCCTCTTTTCTATATCCCTTAATTTCTTTCAAGCTTTACCATTTTCAGTCAAAAACACTCTCCAATAGTTTCCCTAGAAAGAGTACATAACAAATTTTTTCAAGACCCTGAATATCTGACAATGTCTTTAATCAACTTTCCTATGTAATTGATTGTTTAAACAGTAATGGAATTCTAACTGGAATAATTTTCCCTCTGAATTTTGAAGGCTCTTTGCTCCATTATATTCTGGCTTCAGTAGTTTCTGTTGAGAAGTACAAAGCATTCCAATCCCTGACCCTTTGGGAGCTGATTTCTCCTCGGGAAACTTTTAGGTTTGGTAAATTCTCATCCAGCCTTCTGACATCATTAAAATGTTCCCTGTTTTCTGTGAGTTCTTCCCTTGGCCCCTCCAAATACATAATGAAAATATGGACTTTATGAAAAAGAAAAAATTGGATTTTTATTAAACACTTGTAACCACAAATGCTGGTGATTTTATTCTTCTAATTTTTCAAAAGCAGATTTTATGCATTTAATTGCCTAACATTCAACAGTTTTATATTTTAATTTAATTTCATATTTTAATTATAATTTAATGCAAATTTTTCATTAAAAATTTAACTTAATTTAAAAATTACAAAGATTTTTTTTGTGAAAACCTTATCTGAGTTGGTTCTTTATTGAACAAAGAGTAAAACATAACACACAAAAGTAAATATTACTTTTTTGCAGACACTACAAAAAAAATAAAACAATAATCTATTGTAACAAATAATCTGAAAGATTAAGGAAAGTCCTCAAACCAAACTTTATAATAAGCAGCACAAGTAAAGGCAGAGACCAATGTGATTTGAATTGTTTATTCTTTTGTCACTATGTTTCCCTTCAAAGGTCATGAGTGCCTGTCTTATAAACAGTCTGATAATGGAGGACACCCACATACCTGAATGATATCACCTGAGAAATCTGAGACAGGACTCATTCTACAAAGCACCTCCTTAAAGTGACTCCAAGTGGTGTCTAAAATTCCACCATTATATAATCACTATCTGAACTTTGGCCCTGATGTGTTAGCATATCACACACTGAAATAAACTGAGGTTTTACCAGATCTCAGTAATCTAATACATTACTAGATTACATAATCCCTGTCTCCCAAGAGGGCAAATCTAGCCAAAAATATTACTACATTCCCAGACAGAGACCAGTAACTATGCCGTGGGATTCGGATGCAGGATCCACCCTTGAGTTGTACTTAGAGAAATAGTGTCCACATGATCCTTTCATAACCTGTGCTGTTGAACACACGGGAACTTGAGCTCATGCAGAGGCATCATATTAAAAGAGGGATGTGAAAACTTGGCCTTGTTAATAAAGATCAGTTAAGAGGATATTGTGGAAAGTGAATAAACTTTGGACAACCATCTTTCACAGCCATACGGTTAAAAGCCAGTCAGGCAGTGAGAATCTCATGCCTCCAAAAGTCAGCCAATCAGCAGCAGTCACACTCCAAAATAGCAGCCAATCTCCAGACACACCCACTTCTTAGAGCCCTCTAATGCTTAATCCTATGTTTACCAAGCCCTGTATAAGGGCCAAGCTCTGCTTTATTTAGAGACTGTGCTTTACGAGTATAGCTCTCCTGTCCTTGGCAAGCATTACCATCAGTCTTTTTTTCTGATATGAGAGGAGCTTCTTCCTTTGTATTCCTGACAAATATGCCAGAACAAATGAAACAGAAGCAATATTTGAAGAAATCATAGAAGAAAAGTTCTGTGAACTGAAGAGAGAACTCAATCTGAAGATTAGAAAATGTATATAGTACAAGGAAATAAATACTGAAATATCCAAATCTGGAGAAAGTCTTGAACTTCAATTAAAAAGTAAAAAAATAAATAAATGTTGCACAGAGAGAGAAAAATTCAACCTGTTTCATACTTCTCTAAAACTAAAAAAATGCCAAAATAATTAGAAAAATGTTTGTGTTCATGGAATAATGAATGTTATCTAAGAATTTATCTCTTAGATAAGCTATCATTTGCATGTGTGAAATTTAGAAAAAAAGTAATTTAAGACAGACAGTTTAGAAACTATATCACCCTTCCTGGGGGAGTGGGTACTACCTACTCTAATAATATCTAATAATGGTAGAGAAGAATAAAATTAAAGACCCTGAAAATACCAACAGAACTATATACCAGGGTGTGGAATAAACATAAAAATCATTTAACCAGGGCTGCTGCATTATACAACCCTTGGTCTGCAGTCACAAAAGATAAGATGCATGGCCAAACGGTACCCCAAGAAGTTATACAATGTGACACCCCTACTTATAATGACAGGTAAATAATTGTTATAGGGACAGCCACAGAATGAATGCAAATGTTATTAATTCTGAAATATTAAATATGTAAATAATATTAAAAAATGATGAGAATTTGAAAGGATAGCCTTCTAAAATGTAAGACTAGACTTCACTAATAAATAAAATAGAAAGAATGAAGGAAGTAGGAAAAATATGAAAATTGCCTCATTTTGCAGGTAGGGGATCATCAAAAACTTATTTTGGAAAGCAGTCTTTCTTAAAATTAATTAAAACAATTTAACAATTTGAAAACATTAGAAATTAAGGGAAATTATGACTGAGAAAATTTAAAAAATAATAATTTTATTAAATAGCAGTGATCAGTATTACAATTGTGCATCTTTATATCATGTAAGACTTCCTTGTTGCATTCTGGGTAAGATCTAAGTGTCTGAAAAGGTGCTTAAAAGTCCACCGAGATCTGGCCCCGGTGTACCTGGACAGCTTCCTCTCTGAGCCCTTGGACATTTCATCTGCATTTCAGAAACTCGGAGTTGCTTGAGGTCCCTCATCACATGCTGCTTCTCTCTTTCTCACCTTGAGTATGATTTTCCGAGTGTCCCTGTTGTTCTTTCCTCCCTACTTTTTCCATCCCTTTCCTTACTGCTGTCAGCCCTTTGGATTTCTCTCTGAAGTGACCTATGCAGAGATTTCTTGGGCACCCTCTTCCTGCACATGTGTCTATGATCGTACTTAGCACTTTGAGAGGCAATTACTTGTTGATGATTTATGAGATTGTGAAGAAAAAAAAAGAATGTTTTGTTTATCTGAGTAATCCAGTGTTTATTAAATATCTGGATAGCAAATAATTTGTTGCATGAGAAAATAAACTTCCAATAGAAGTGCTCGCTCTCTTTCTCTGGCTAGCTCTTAGAGCCAGCTGACCTATTGTAACCAGCTGAACTGTTGTAACTCCTGTTGATGCTAACATTGCTATTCTAGGACATTTCATCTGAAGCTTATTGAAAGAACTGTGCATCTTTAGGCTGTTTTTCAAACATCTGAACAGCAGTCATTTTGGTGATAATGGATTTATTTATTTTGCTAGAAATTGTCAGGGACAAATAAAATCTAAGTCAAACTGCATTTATTTATTTACCCTTGAAGTAGAAGGTAAAGTTTTGTTTCAGGAAGAGTATATAACTGTAGCCATTTTAGTTCATCCATACCCCCACATCCTGGCTATTATGAAATCACAGCGCTTCCAAGTGTTTTACTCCATAGGATTTTCTGAATTCTAAATAAATAAATAGGCATAGATTTTATCTGAATGGCAGTATTTGAGATAACTAATCAGTTTCTAAAGAATTTTAGTCCATATTAAATCTGACTTGAAGGTTTGCTAAGAGAGAATCACAAGCGACGTGAACTAGCTCTTGAGAGTAGGGGGTAGGGCTGAGTCTGATTCTTTGGGAAATACTTGGTTAATCAGGGCCAGAAGAAATAAAACAAATTCCCAACACCATTATTTTCTCTAACTACCATAAGGAAAGAAGTGAGATGAAAACTTCCTGATAGGAAAAAGGCAGGCAGAGAAATGATTTTGTTGATCTGTGTGATATTAGCTCCAGGAAGTGCGCAGAGGCGTGGATGCAATGACTTAGGGGACCTTGTTTATTCTGTAGTTTGGGGGTCCTACAAGGGTAGGAATTTCAGAAGAGTGTAGGCACAAACAATCAGTGATATGATGATGCTGCTGCCAATATTTATTGAGTGTTTGCTCTAGGGCACACCCATTTCAAGTACTGTGTGGGACTTCTCTAATTTAATAAGCATACAGCCCTATGTGGAGATCATACTATTTTTTTTTTCCATTTTAATATGAGGAAATAGGCTCAGGGTGTAATTTACTGTCTTGGTAATGGCTAATAAGTATCAAAGCCTTCACATAAAACCAGCCACATCTCACTTGGAAGTGTGTGCTTCTAACTACTAAGCCATATGAACTCAGATGAATATTGGCAAGCATGGAGGAAGGGATGGTGGGGTTTAAAAGAGGAATAATTAAAAAAAAAAGGCAGGAAATTTACACACTAAAAGTCTGCATTGAACTGGCTATATTAATAATGTTTTTGTTGATCATTTTGTTTAAAAAATTATGAAGGGAAGCTGATTTTTGTTTAAATGAACCATGAATTGTCAGGAAAGAAAAGAACATGGATTTCTACAGCCACAAATCTGTCAAGAAAATGTATGTATACTCAAGCTATAGATTAATATTGCCTGCATGCTAATTGACTTATTCTCTTGTGGGCCCCAAGAACATGCAGACTATTGTATCTAATACAGAAGCATGTGTGATTATCTCCAAAGTGTTCCCAGGTGCCCAGTAAGGGTGGTTAATAAAGCATGGTGTGAACAGAGCACGACGGTGAGAAATGGTGCTTGTCTGTCTTCCAGCGTAACGAGGCTGCAAGGAATCATTCTCCAGGACAGAATCTATTTGCTTTTCTTTTCTTTTTCCTTCATTATTAGAATGACAATAATACCGTGAAGAGTTCTAAAATTTGACCCTGGAGACACTGAGGTCACCTGAAATTATGTACAATGTTGAGTGTTTTGTGCTTCTCTGTCTCAGCTGGGACCCTCACCAAGAGAAACACAAAGTTCTCTTGGAAAATTGTGTAAAGCAAATTACCTGTTTTCAAAAGTCATAACTAAGAGGATTATGAAACTACAGCAAAACTTCCTATAAAGCATCCCAAAGCTTTCAGAACTTTCTAATCCCTCCTCTCTTTCTCTCCACTATAGTTTCTGAATTTCTCTCTCTCTCTCTCCTTTCCCCCTCTCCTTTAAAACTCATCCTGACACCTGAAGCTTTACCTTGAGATGAAGCACAGCGTCAGCGTAGAGAAGATGGGAAAAGATTTTGAACTAGCACCTTTTCCTTTAAGTCCCAGCTACACAATTCCTGTATGGTCTTGCCCCAGGTAATTAAAGTCTTTGTACCTTAGTGGTGCCATCTGTCAAATAAGAATAGTAAAAGTACCTTGTGCGGTCCCCATATTTCCCCACTTTCTTTCTGTGTCCTGACCGGAAATCACAGAGTGCCTTGACCTCTCTGTGACCTAGCTACCTACAGGTTTTCCCCAGCAGGCTTAGACCCAAACCATGGCCTGTATATTCCCAGACACTGATAAAGTTATCTAAGTTGTTGCCCAAAACACTAAAAAAAACCCTGGCCTCAGCCCCAAGCCAAATTCCTTAAGCCTTCACACAAGCTCCATGCCCAGACCCCCTCGCTGCAGGCAAACCTAGATAGAACATCCTTCTCTGGAGGTTCCCAGTGAGGTCTGCTGCAGCCCTCTCTGTATGTAAGTTCCCCTAACAAATACTTTGGACTGATCACCCTAGTTTCTAGTGCTTTTGTCTTTGGAATCCCAACTGGCCCCATCTTGGGACTGTTTGCCCTGCTGCTGCTTTTGGGGTGACTCTAGCCGTGGGTTTGGTGGGATGAGTCACACCTATTTGGCTGGCGCTATTCCATGAGTGAATGCTGGTGATGCCCTCTGAGCAGTGCTGGTATGTAGGAAACATGCATGACCTTGAGCTACCATGATGCCACCCAAGAAAGCGGACAGAACCTACTGTTGGAAGTTCAGAGCAGTGATAGCTTTTCTTATGAGAAATTTCAGGCTGTGTTTTGGGCTGAATGGTATCTCCTCAAAATTCATATGTTGAAGTTCTAACTCCCAGAACCCCAGGACTGTATTTAGATATAGGACCTTTAAAGAGGTATTGAAGAGGAAAAGAGAAATTACAGAGAGAACTAAATGCAGTGAATTATACTAATTACACAAATAATGAAAGATTAAGAAACCTAAGAGAAGGTGATGGGGCAACCCAGAGACTCACACCAGCGCCAGGCTGGAGGCACACTGAGGCAGGCAGAGCCCAGAGGCTGGAGTCATCTAGCGTAATCTGAGCCCGTGATGGTCCTGTACACTGAGAACTGGAGTCACAGGGGTCTCCAGCTGCTGCCAGATGTGCCAACTTAGGTGGGGGAGGAAGGTGAGGAGTGAGAACACTCAGGCTCTCTCCTGTGTCTCACCCTCCAGGCTGGAGACAGTGGAGCCTCTTGTCAAACTTAGCTGGAAGCCTACAGAGGTGAAAGTCAGATGAGTTCCCCTAACCTAATGGGTTAGAGATACAGGAGACCAGAGCAGGGGTATCACCTCCACCTGGTGGCTAGTCTTCCAGGAACACTGTCATTCTTATCATGGAATTTTTATGTCTAAATTGAGGTATAATGTACACGCACAAAAATGTAGGGACATAAGCGGGCAGGTTGATGAATTTTATGTGTATATACAGCTATGCAGCTACCACCCAGATGGAGGTATTGGACATTTCCATTATCCCAGAAACTCACTCAGGCTAGTTCCCAGTCTAAAATAGGTCAACATTCTTCTGTTTTCCATTTTCATAGATTATTTTTGCTTGGTCTTCAATATCATATAAATGATATATATATTCTTTTGTCTGGTATCTTTGGCACAGCATGCAGTTTTTGAGATTCATTTGTTACATGTATCAATAGCTATTTTTATTGCTGTGTGGTATTCCATTATATGCATATAACACAATTTATTCATTCTCCTTTTGATAAAAATTTGAATTCAGCGTAGTTTTTAGCTGTCAAATGAAGCCACTATGAAAATTTTGGTACATCTATTTTGGTGGATGGTTCAGGTTGTGTTCTTTAGAAACAAACACTAAGATGGAGATGATCATGCAGGATGTTTATTAGGGAAAGAAAAGGAAAGAAAATAAAAGCAGAATTGGAAGGAGGGGAAGCTTGGTATTGTCTTCCAAAAATTTTTTTTTTTTTTTTTTTTTTTGAGACAGAGTCTCACTTTGTTACCCGGGCTAGAGTGAGTGTCGTGGCATCAGCCTAGCTCACAGCAACCTCAAACTCCTGGGCTTAAGCGATCCTACTGCCTCAGCCTCCCGAGTAGCTGGGACTACAGGCATGAGCCACCATGCCCGGCTAATTTTTTTTGTATATATATTTTTAGTTGGCCAGATAATTTCTTTCTATTTTTAGTAGAGACGGGGTCTCACTCTTGCTCAGGCTGGTCTCGAACTCCTGACCTCGAGCGATCCACCCGCCTCGGCCTCCCAGAGCTAGGATTACAGGCGTGAGCCACCGCGCCTGGCCACTAAAAATTTTTGATAGAATCCACCAACAAAATCATGCAGGTCTAGAATTTTCTTTGTGAGGAAATTCAAATAAGGAATTACATTTCTGAATAGATATAATACTATTGGCATTTACTACTTTTTTCTCTGTATGTTTTAGTAAATTATGTTTTTTAACAAATTTGTCCCATTCCCAAAATATTCAAATACATCGCCATATAATTGTGCATAAGATTGTCTTCTAATAATTTTAATATCTGTGGAATATGCATGATGACCTCCTTTTCATTCCTGATATTGATTTATATTTTCCCTCTCTCTCTCTTTTCTTTAATCATGCTAATGGTTTGTCAATTTTATGCATCTCTTCACAGAATCATTTTGAAATAATGGCTGAATTCTAACAAATAAATAATATCTATAGCTGAAATTTTAAATATAATAGTATTATGACATGAGTTGGAATTATGGTTGATTTATAATAAAAATCTTCCAAAAATATTAATAGTAAAAGGCATTGGAGTGGAAGAGGAAAGAGATTACTTTTCTTTTTGATAAAAATAGTCATAATGTTTTATCTTTTGAAAGTATGTACATGTATTAATTTACAAATAAAAATGAAAATTCAATTAAAAGATGAATCTGCACAGTGCTTCCCTTATAGGGTATTGTGAGAATTAAAAAAGATTAAGCATGCATAGTGCTGAGCATAATATGGGATTCAATAAATGATAGCCATTTATATACTATTTTTTATACAACCATCATTATAAAAACATTAATGCAACTCTAAATATAATGAGAAATATTCTACCACCCAAACATGTTATATACTATTCATTTGTCTTTTTTCTCTTCCAATTTTTCCTTCTCCACACACATAATTTTTACATACAGGAAAATAATGTACATGTATATTTATATTCACAAACCTCATTCAACTAAACTTTTCATGTTTCAATAGTTATGTTAGTCAGTGCTTTATATCCCATTTGACCAATGTGTCACAATTTACTTATAATTGTCCTCTTAAAGAATGCTTCTACATTTTTTTTTTGGCTATTATAAGTGGTGTTCCAATAAACATCTTTTAATATACAGTACATTTGCCTTTAGGATAATTTTCTTAATTTAAATTCTCAGAAGTGGGACTGTTAGTTTAAAAGATATGAGTGCACATATTTTTCCTAATAATGCACTTTCATACTTCTTTCCAAAACAGCTTTGACAATTTATATATCACCAGTAATATTGAGTATATTGATTTTAGCAAAATTATAACAACATTGCCATCAGCATTTTAATTTTGTGCTAATTTTAAAAATTTGATAAAAATAATATGCCGTGTTCAATCCAAAAAATTGACTAACATTTCTCAGTGGACTACATTATTATTATTATTATTAATATCTATCATTCCCTTGGAATTTAATCTTTTAAAAATACATCTATTTCTATGACTTTTAGCTAGAGATTCTAGAAAAAAACAAATTATTTTCCCCTCCTAAATGTTCCTGGCTTCCTCAATGGGAGGTTCCAAGCAACTTGAAGAAATACAGACCTTTCTGCATTATTTTTTTCTCTCCTTTGTTTTTCAGAAACTCTACTGTGTCTGGAACATAGGCTTTTTGTTCTTTCTGATTTTTGCTAGGTATGTGTTATTTTATATGTTTGTGTATATATATATGTATATGAATAGGTATATATATATGAGTATATATATGAGCCTATTTATCTATCTATATTTTTTTTTCTACCTTTAAGGACAAGCTTTTTTTTCAGACACATTATAAGCTAGTACACTCTTTCAGAAGAATTTTTTTTTTTGGAAGGAGAAGAAAGATGGCAGACTAGAAGCAGCCTGCACACACTGCTCCTACAGAGAGGATCAAAAGCAGTGAAAAAAATATTCACCTTCAGATCAATCGCCTAAGAGAAAGCATTGGGAATTAATAGGGAGGTGATGGGAAGCTCTCAAAATGAAGGAGAGGGAAGTGGGACAACCCACTCAGCAGGATCAGAGGAATCTGGGGAAGGTGCTCCCATGTGGGTAAGGGACAAAGGAGGGAACCCAGGAGCTCCATGCTTCCCTGCAGATATAGCAACCAGAGCTGAGGGAGGTCCCCTCTCCTACAGCAGGCCTCCAGACTAATACAGAGACCCAGATGGAGGCTGTGCAGTGGCATTGCTCTGGAGAGAAGGTATAGTTGGCTTTCGAACCATGGTGCTGCGGTTGGTGCTATTTTGAGGTCCTAGACCCAAAGTGCTGCATCTGCCCAGGGATCACATCAATAACTACTGACTCTCCTCACTTCTGCCAGGCCAGGGAGGGAGTGGGGAGGCCAGACACTCTTGCCCACACTTGCCCACTCTTACCCAGGGGCAAGTGCTAAACACCCCCACCTCTATCAGGGGACCCAGGCAGAATAGGTGCCCACAAACTCAGCGGCTATTGCCCTTGCTTGAGTGGCCCTGCCTAGCCACAATTTCTGGGAGACCTGAGAGGAACAGGCACCCCCAGCCCTCAGTGCCTGCCACTCACTTTCTGGGCAGTGCAGCCACCACCGACAGTACCTGGGAAGCCCTGCCATGGATGGACCTGGGTGGGGCAAAGGTCAAGGCAGCTATCTGGGTGGACTACCCTGCCATGACTGAAACACAGGGGAACAGTGAGACATGGAGGGAAGCAGTATTAAAGGCTCACAGTGCATTCATCTCTTGCTTGCCTGGTGAATCTTCCAGAGTAGAACTCAAACACACCATCCAGGGACTCCTCCCTCCCTTTACTGAGTAACAGAGGTCCCAGCAGAGAAGTACAGGTGTACTGCAAAGCTATCTCTTTTGAGCTAAGAGAAGAGATGCCAGATGAGAAGGAGTCAGCATAAGAACCATGGCAACATGAAAAAACAGGCTGTCTTGACACTCCCAAAGGATCACAATAGCTCTTCGGCAATTAACTCCAATAAAAAGGAAATTGTTGAAATGTCACATATGCGATTCAGAATATGGATGACAAGTAAGATCAATGGAATGATGAGAAAGTTGAAAGACAACACAGAAAAAAAAAAACCAAAAAAAATTCAGGACATGAATGAAAAATTCACTGAAGAGATAGATAATATAAGAAAAAATATAACAGAAATTCAGAAAGTAAAACAGTTATTTAGGGAATTTCAAAATACAGAAGAAAATTTTGACAGCAGACTAGAATAATAAGAAGAAAGAGTTTCAGAGCTCGAAGACAAGGCTTTTGAATTAATCCAGTCAGTCAAAAAGGTAGAAAAAAAAAGAATGAACAATCTCTGAGAAATACGGAAATACTACTATGGTATCCCTGAGGGAAAAGAAGAAAAAGCAAAAAGCATGGAAAACCTACTTAAAGGAATAAGTGAGGAAACACTACCTGGTATCACTAGAGATTTAGATGCTTAGATATAAGAAAGTCATCAAAAACCTAGAAGATTCATGCCAAATCACCAAGGCATATAGTCATCTGTCTGACCAAAGTCAAAATGAATGAGAAAACCCTACAAGCTATGAGAAGAAAGCATTAAGTAACTTACAAAGGAAAACACATAAGGCTAATGGGAGACTTCTCAACAGAAACCTTACATACCAGAAAGGATTGAAGAAGTTTCATTTTTAGTCTCCTTAAACAGAATAACCACTAGCTAAGAATATTGTATCCTGCCAAACTAAGTTTCATAAATGAAAGAGAAATAAAATCTTTCCCAGATAAACAAACACTTAGGAAATTTGTCACCACTAGACCTACCCCACAAGATATGCTTAAAAGTACTCTATACATGGGACAGAACAATAGATACTCATCAGAGTAAAAACATCTGAAAGTTAAAACTTACAGCACTTATAAAACAGTAACACAAGGGAGAAAACAAAGCAACTAAATAACAATCAACATGATGAACAGTATCTCATATATCAATATTATCTTTGCATATTAATGGTTTTGAAGCTCCACTTAAAAGATATAGAGTGGCTGAAGGGATTAAAAAACAAAAAAACACAAACCAAACATATATTGTCTCCAAGAAACCTGTTTAACTCACAAAGATTTTTACAGACGCAGGTAAAGGGATGAAAAAATATTCTATTCAAATGCAAACCAAAAGTAATCAGGACTAGTTATTTTCATATCAGATAAAATAGACTTTAAATCAACAATGGTTAAAAAAACACAAAGACAGTCATTAAAAAATGATAAAGGGATCAATTCAACAAGAAGATACAACAATCCTGAATATACATGCACCTAACACAGGAGCTCCCAGATCCATAAAACCAATTCCACTAGATCTGAGTAAGGAAATAAACAGCATCATAATAGATCAGGACTTTAACACTCTGCTGACAGAACTAGACAGACCATCCATGCAGAAAATCAACCAAGAACACTGGACTTAAATGGGACTGTAGAACAAATGGTCCTAACCAGACACTTACAGACCATCCTATCCCAAAATTGTAGAATATGCCTTTTTCTCATATTTTTCAAGATAGATAATATGTTAGGGAATAAAACAAATATCAGCAAATTTTAGAAATATCAAAATCATACCATGTGTCTTCACAGACCACAGTGGAATAAAACTAGCGATCAATTCCAAGAGGAACTCTCAAAACTATACAAATGCATGGATATAAAACAACATGTTGTTGAATGATCCTTGGGTCAATGACAAAATCAGGATAGAAATCAAAACATTTTTTGAACTAAATGACAAAGACCACACAAGCTTCCAAATTATCTGGGATACAGCCAAAGCAGTGTTAAGAGGGAAGTTCATAGTCTTAAATATTTACATCAAAAAGAGAGGAAGATCACAAATTAGCAAACTAATGTCACACCACAAGGAACTAGAAACCAGAGTCAAAGGTAGCAGAAGAAAATGAATTATAAACTAAGTGAAGTATCCTAAGAATGGAAAAACAAGCACCACATGTACTCACCAGCAAATTGGTTTCCCTGATCACCTAAGTGCACATTTGGGAATAACACCAATTGGGTGTCGGACAGATGTGGGGGATCAGGGGAGGGGATGGGTATATACCTACTTAATGAGTGCGACGCGCACTGTCTGGGGAATGGATGTGCTTGAAGCTCTGACTCGGGGTGGTGGGGGGGCATGGGAAATATACATAACCTAAACTTTTGTACCCCCATAATAAGTTGAAATTAAAAAAAAATCTCAGACAGAACCATATTAAATAGAAACCGAACACAACAATACAAAGGATCAACAAAACAAAAAGTTGTTTCCTTGAAAAAATAAACAAAATTGATTGGAGACTAGTGAAATTAACCAGTAATATTATAAAAAGGACTCAAATATGCTCAATCAGAAATGAAAAAAAATGAAACATTATAACTGATATCACAGAAATACAAAATATCATCAGTGACTACTGTTAAAACCTCTATGCACACAAACTAGAAAATCTAGAGGAAATGCATACATTTTTCCAAGCATACAACCTCCCAAGCTTGAGACAGGAAGAAATAGAAATCCTGAGTATCAAGATTAATATAGTAATAAAAAATTTCCTAACAACAACAAAAAGCCCCAAACCAGACAAATTCACAGCTGAATACTGTAGGAGCAGGAGCTGTGATCTGGCTGTTTCCTTGATGTTGAACAGGTATGAACAAAGGAAAGCCATCTGGACAGTAGCCCGAGAAGTGAAGAAACAGCCATGCCTCCAGTGACTGCAGTCATGTAGGAGGTCTGGGAATGTTCTCTGAACAGAGCATACTCCAAATATAGAGATTAGGGAGTAAACGGCCATCTGTTTCCTGCCCTTGAGTTTCCTCATTCCCTCTTGAGTTGCACGAATAAAAGCAATGTGCACACCAAGGATGGGGCTCTTTGCTCTTAGAGCATTGAGTCCCCTATATGAATTTGTCCTGATAATTGGCTCTTTTGTCTTCATATCTGTGGCACCGTTTGTTTTTGGGTTCCCAGTGCTGAGCTGGACTCAGCAGAATACAACCAGACCTACAGAGAAGAACTGACAACTATCAGACTGAAACTGTTCTTTAACATTGAGAAGGAGTGACTACTTCCTAAGTCATTTGATGAAGCCAGTATCACCCTGATACCAAAGCCAGGAAAGGACACACCAAAAAAGAAAACTACAGTCCAATATCTCTCATGAACATAGAAGCAAAAATCCTCAACAAAATACTAGCAAACTGAATCCAACAGCACATCAAAAAGATAAGTGACCATGGTCAATTGGGTTTCATCCCAGGGATGCAAGGATGGCTCAACACATACAAATCAATAAATGTGATTCACCACATAGATAGAATTAAAAACAAAAATAGATGAAGAAAAAGCATTTGATAAAATCCCACACCCCTTCATGATATAAGCTTTCAACAAACCAGGCACAGAAAGAACATACATCAAAATAATGAAAGTCATATACGACAAACTTATACTCAACATCATACTGAATGGACAAAGGGTGAAAGCATTCCCCATAAGAACTGGAACAAGATAAGTATGCCCACTATCACCACTTCTAGCCAACATAGTGCTGGAAGTCCGAGCCAGAGAAATCAGGCAAAAGAAAGAAACAAAGGGCATCCAAATCAGGAAAGGGGAGGTCAAACTATCCCTGTTTGCCAAAAATATGATCTTATATCCAGAAAGCCATAAGGACTCTAGAAAAAGACACGTAGAATTGGTAAATAAATTCAGCAATGTGTCAGGTTACAAAACCAATGTAAACAAGTCAGTAGCATTCCTATACATCAATAACAGTCAAGCTGAGAGTGAAATCAAAGACTCAATACCATTCACAATAGCTATAAAGAAAAAAACTTTCTAGGAATATACTCAACCAAGGAGGTGAAAGATCTCTACAAAGAGAACTATGAAACACTAAGGAAAGAAATCACAGATGATACAAACAAATGAAAAAAGATATCATGCTCATTGATGGGTAGAATCAACATTGTTAAAATGTCCATAGTACCCAAGTGATTTATAGATTCAATGCAATCCCCCACAAAATACCAATGTCACATTTCATAGGTCTAGAAAAAATAATTCTATCCTTTGTTTGGAACCAGAAAAGAGCCTGAATGAGCAAAGCAATCTTAAGCAAAAACAATAAATCTGAAGGTATCATGTTACCAAACCTCAAACTATACTACAGGTTATAGTAACTAAAACAGCATGGTATTGGCACAAAAGTAAAGACATAGACCAATGAAACTGAACAGAAACCCCAGATATAAAACCATCCACCTACAGCCAACTGATCTTTTTTTTTTTATTTCAGCATATTATGGGCCAATAGCCAACTGATCTTTGACAAAGCAGACAATAATATACACTGGGGAAAAGAAGCCCTATTCAGTAAATGGTGCTGAGAAAACTGGATAGTCACGTGCAGAAGAATGAAACAGGACCCCTATCTCTCACCACTCACAAAAATTAATTCAAGATGGCTAGAAGACTTAAATATAAGGCATGAAACCATAAGAATTCTAGATGAAAATGTTGGAAAAACTCTTAGATATTGGCCTAGGCAAAGAGTGTATGAAGAAGACCCCAATGGCAATCATAGCAACAACAAACATAAATAAATGGGACTTGATTAAATTAAAAAGGTTCTGCACAGGTAAAGAAATAATCAATAGAACAAAGAGAAAACCTACAGAATGGAAGAAAATATTCACAAGTTTTACATTTGATAAAGAGCTAATAATGAGAATCTACAAAGAACTGAAGCAAATCCGCAAGAAAAAAAGCAAACAACCCCATTAAAAAGTGGACAAAAGACATACACAGAAATTTTTCAAAAGAAAATGGATGAATGGCCAACAAACATATGAAAAATTGCTTAACGTCACTAATCATCAGGGAAATGCAAATTAAAACCACAATGAGATATCACCTTACCCTAGTTAGAATGTCTTTTACTAAAAAGCCCCAAAACAATAGCTGCTGGCATGAATGAAGAGAGAAAGGAATGCTTACACACTGTTGGTGGGACTGCAAATTAGTACAACTTCTATGGAAAACAGTATGGAGATTCCTCAAAGAATTGAAAGTTGACCTACCTTTTGATCCAGCAATCCCACTACTGGGCATTTACCCAAAGGAAAAGAAGTCATTTTATCAAAAAGATACCTGCATGTGCATGTTCATTGCAGCACAACTAACAATTGCAAAAATGTGGAATCACCTCAAGTGCCCATCAATTCACGAGTGGATTAACAAAATGTGGTATAGATGTACCATGGAATACTACTCAGCCATGAAGAAATATGAATGAATGTCTTTTGCAGCAATTTGGATGGAACTGGAGACCATTATCCTAAATGAAGTATCTAAAGAATGGAACAATAAACACCACATATACTCATTATTAAATTGTAACTAATCAATGAACACTCATGTGCACAAAAGGAAGTAAAACTTAGTGGAAATCAGTCAGGGAGTAGGGAGGAGGGAATGGGTAAAATCCTACCTAATGGATACAATGAACACTCTCTGAGTGATAAACCTGACCCAAGCATTACAAAAGTGATCCATGTAACCAAAAACATTTGCACCCCTGTAATATTTTGAAATAACAAAAAAATTTAATCATTATAAGAAAGCAAAAGTACAGATCAATTTCTCATGAACATAAATGCAAAATTATAAAGAAATTATTATCAATTTGAATCTCATCAAATGTAGAAAGGACAACATGATAATATAGTGAGAATTAGTGCAAAAATGCAATATTTAAATATCAAAAAATTAAAAAAGCAAAGAAAGCAAAAAGCATAAAAGTCATATGATTACCTTAATAGATATAAACATATGATAAACTTCATATTCATTCATAATTAAAACCAACAAGAATAAAAAAAATTTCCACAATCTGGTAAAGAATATCTTAAATAAACAAGTAAATAAATCCAGAGCAAGCATACTTTACATACTTAATAGTAAATCTGAAATTTTTCTTCCTGAAATCAGGAAAAAGATAAGATACCCACAATCACAATTTCTGTTCAATATTTTATTGGAAGTCCTAGTCAGTGTAATAACACAGGAAAAATAAACAAATTTTTTAAGACTGTAAAGGAAGAAATACAACTGTCATTATTTGTAGACAGCATGATATAAGATAGAATGTCCAAAAGAATCTATAAAGCAATAATCATTATAATTTAAATAATTATTACAATAAATAAATGTAGCAAACCTTCTTGATACAGGGCTATTATAGATAATTAATTGCATTTTCACACATCAGAAAGACATGCAAAATAAAATTTAAAAGATAGCATTTATAGTAATACCTCAAATTATCAAGTACTTAGCATGCCAGTTTTTTACAATTGACTCTCAGCTTCAAACCTTTCCTTTGACATCACATACTGTGACCCTGCATTTCCTCTTGACTTCTCACTACACATGCACAGTTTGTTTATATGTGGGCCTTCTTTCTTACTGAAAGGTCCTCATTCAAGAGGATACAAATTTCCTTTCCCAGAACTTCCTCAACTGTCAATAGTTTGAGTCCTAGTTGTACTTGTCATTTAAAGTGTACTAGCTGTCCACCAAAGGTCTTCTTGGTTGGACGGCCTTCTATACTGTCTTTCAGGACCCAGATTCCTTTGTCCTTGTGGTTCTGCCTTCCTCTCACTCTTTGTTATTCCCTTTATTTCTCCATTTACCTGGTATATGGTAGAAGAGAGAGAATAAATGATGTGTTAAAGGTTTATATGGTTAGAGGCTAGATGAGATATACACCACTTCTGCCTAAACTTCATTGGCCAAAACTCAGCCACATAACTGTGTGACCAGATGGATCAATGAGCAGGTATGGTGAACAGGTATGGGGAGCCAATATTCAACATTCCTTCCTAGACCACATAGGTTAGCTTTTTGAGGGGTACAGAAAATTAATGAAACAAGTCCAGTCAATTTGTCTTATAATAAGTATGTGTTTTATTGTTTTAAATAGGATGAAATATATTGTAATAGATAACATGCATTAAACACTGATTGCACAGTGACCTTCTGAATGCTTCCCATGTATTAATTATTGCCATCTTTTGAATTAATGAACAATATTGGTACCATTTTTTCCTTTTTTTTTTTTAAGGCTGAAGAAATTGTGTAACTGAGAAGTTAAATAGCATTCTCAAGTCTTTCTAGTTAGGAAAAGGCAAAGATGGTATTTGACCCAAGCAATTTTATTAGTATGTGAGAGCTTGAATTACTAACCACAATGAACTACAGACTCTGGTTGAATATTTTGGAATATGATATGTTAAAACTTCAGTCATAGGGGATCTCAAAGCATTCAGACAGCTGTACAGAGTTCTATTTATTCATCTATTCACATCTTAGCTGATACAGCTTGGAAAATTCCATATGCCATACGCTGTGTCCCATATTCTGAGCTAACAATGGTGATGAGATTGACATTATCTTTGACAGCACGGTATGATAATTCGGTACTTCTCTTCCATATAACTTCAGTTCCCTCAGGTAAGGAACCTTCATTCTCTTGGGACACAACCAGAAAAAGCAGATTCAGAAGAGCCTCAAATGATTTAGCAAAGTATAGGCAACTCTTCCCACACTTGGTCCCCATAATGTTTTTTGTATCACTCAGTTCCACAACTTCTGCGAACTGTAAGAGTCTGAAGGAAATTGGCAGCTGCAATCCTGAACGGCACTGAAAGTGGGAGAGACACAGAATAGGATGCAGCTGCAACCTTGACAATGTCACAGGGGAAAGAGAAAATATTTGTACCTTGGTACACCTACAGATGAGAAAAGGGGAAAGGGACAAGTAACATCCATTCACAAGAATTATTCCCACTTAGTCATCACACAATCAGGTTTGCTCATGCCCTAGTCTTAACCTGGGCTGCCAATCATCCTTCCAAACCTGGTTTTAACTCACTGTGCTGAATCAACCCAGTTTTGTTCTTGTCAATTTTATTATTGTCTTCTAGCATTTTTACCCCTTACTCAAGCTTCAGCCCATGTGGTAAAAATTCAGGTTGAAAATTAACCAATTTGTATGTCACTGAAACAACCTCAATCCACTTTTTCAGCTTGGGCCGTTTGAGAGGCAGATGCCAAGATAGGATGAGGCATGCACGAGCGTTATTGGGGGAATTACCTGTGAAGATTTAAGGAGAAGGGAGCAAGCGCGGGCTGTGAGAACCTTCAGACCAGGATGAAGTTCTAACACCTGTGAAGGGAAAGAATAAAGAAAGGGTTGGGTGGAAAGAGCTCAAAATAGTCACATCCAGACTGATAGAGAAACCCCGGGAAAAACTGTTACCCATTACCTAATTTCAGACAAGAATGGACCAGCAGCCATTCCAGCACTAGCTGGAAGCAGGGGAAGGGGCACAGCCCCTGAGTGACAGGCATCGGTGCTCCTTCCTCAGCTGTCTTGAAAGCACCTCCACAGCTGCTGGACCATTCAACAGCCCCTCGCCCAACACTAACCCTAACAATGTCGGAGGGGAGGGCAGGCACGGACTGCGGTGACCCTAGCAAAGAAAGCTGGGGGAGGCAGTGGGAAACAAGTTCACTCCAGACAGAGGGAAGGGGGAGAGGTCTCAGGACAGACTGTGGCTCCCTGCATTATCCCACACAGCTATAAGAGCAGGAAGGTTACATGTATGAGTAAGTGTGGCCAGGTATAGAGCAGGATTGTAACAAACTGGACAATGGCAACTGCAGCAACTCATCTCTAGGCCATTCTTTCCATTATTGGCCAATGTAAAATTTTTAAGAAAGCTGCATTTTATGTCCATTTAAAGAGTGACAATATATTCATTTGTTTAAACACTACAAAGGCCAAACGAAACCGTTCCATGGGTATGTTTGGCAGGCTGCCAACTTGTGATGTCTAGTTAAGACCCTGATGAAGTCTCAACTAGGCGAAGGCCACGTCCTCCTCATTGGGGATTTTGCCTCTGGACATTCTTCTCCCGTGAAGATCTTCCCCTCCACTATCAACTGCTGAAATCTCCTAGGACACACATCTAAACACGTCCCTGCTCTCCTAGGGGGCACCCTGGATGAAGCCCAAACTCCTCCAGCAGGCACTCAAGGCTTCCCAACGTGTGATACCAACCAAATCCCTCCCCCGACTTGCCCTCCTCTGCTCCTCCCGCAGATTGCTCCATCTGCTGCGCGATACTCACCGAACAAGCCGCGCAGTCTCGTGCTTCCACCTCACTGTGTTGTCATGGCACGATTTCTTCTCTCTGGAGTGTCATTTCCTATCTTTCTACTTGTTAAATGTCACTTCCTGCACCAAGTCTGCCCTGATCAGCATCCCTTACCAGCTATTTCAGGATTGACTCTTCAGTCTCCATGATACTTTTCAAGGCAATCTCTGATAACCCCTTCTGTCCTGTGTTTTGATTACGTATGTCCCTGTCTATTTTGCTAGCTGCATTCAGAGTTCCTCGAAGGCATGGAACTGTGTCTCATTAATCTTGCTTTATTATTATGGTGACCCACACTACATAAATATTGATTTATTGATCAAAATAAGGAATAATACTTTGTTTATCCTGCTCATCTGCTTTAAAAGAATGAACATAGATAGGGGTGTGTGTGCAATCTTTTCTTTTTTTCTTTTCATAAGTAAAAGAAAAGGAGAAAGAAGTTTCTAGGACTTTTTATTTCACATCAGTTCATTTTCATGGAGGATGACACAAAAAGGTCAATTTCAATTCAACACGTATCAGTGCTCTGTGGATTTAATTTTAGTTGTTCCAGAGTTTTACACAGTGCATCCAAAATTGGATTTCAGTTTCTAGACATGCCTGTCCCTTTAGTATTTTTCTCTCCTGCTTCAATTAGGGTTTGCAAGGGTCTGTGGTTTTAATTCATTCACGGCTCTGTTGTATGAGGGGGGCTGACTTTGTTCAGGCTATTATTATTTTTTGGACTGATTTTCTAAGGTTGGGAAAAATCAAGCCAATTCTTTAAGAATGGCCACTTTAAGGGGACTTCATTGTCTCTGTCTTTCTATTTCCATTATCAACGGCAACTCCATTCTCTTAGTCAGGAGGAAATTTTCCTGTTTTATAAAGAAGGCAATCCCTAGTTAAGGCTAAAATGCAAAAGGATCAAAATGGGGCAATAAGAAGAACTTTGACCAGGAAAAAGCAAACCTAAGTGAGATATCTAGCTCCATGATATTCCCAATTCAAGTGCAAATAAAGCGAATTGCAACTGTCAGACCCCTTAGGTTCTAAGTCCAGTCACCAATAATGGACCGTATCAGACATCTCAGGAAGCTCAGGTCCTTCATAAATAAAACAAGCCTGTTGGATTCAGGCTTTTAGGTGCCTTTCTGGTTTGAAATCCTACCATTCTAAGATTTGCATCTTTATATAAAAATTTTAATTTCTAAGTATGTAGAGACGCCATCAAGGTGGGGTACAAGGAAGAAAGAGGATTCCTAAGATCTGGGTTTGCATACTGATTGCTACTCACAAGCTGCGGGACTTTGGGCAGGCCACGTGAACTCTTATGCAAAAGCCGATAACATCTCCTGGCCTGCCTACCACATAGTGTGCACGTAGGATTGATGAGAAGAGAATGAACTCTGTAAGCTGCTCTGTACTGCCCACACCTATCATGACATACCTGGACTCTTGTCCTAGAACTGTCAGCCTCTATCAATCTGAGCCTCGAGAGCAGGACTGCTTCTGTTTCTGGCTGTTTACAGAGCATCTGTGTGGCGGCCAGGACAGCTGGGCCCTTAATAAATACTTTGGTTGATGTTGCTTTGCCTGTGCCAACAGCCTAAATGGGCAGTGTACAAGCTCAGAGGCTTCCATATCACTTGGCAGCTGTTTGGAAAACGCACCCCCTCCCATTTCAGAACTCAGACATTTTTATAGCAATTCCTGGCAGGATGGCAATATTTAAAAAAATGAAGCATGCAGCATCTCATTTCTCAAAAAGCCACTTTGCCGTCACACGCTGTAATCCCTGCAACGCGTGGGCTGGGCAGTCAGCTGGGACTTTATGTTGCTGTGAAACTGGAAGCTTATAGAAGCTGCCCAATGTCGTTTCTTTTCCTCTTTGTCAACCTGCATAAAAATCAGATTAAGAGATTAAAGCTGGCTACATCATATTCTCAAATAATATAAATAATTTATTTATTATATAAATAAATTAAATAGGCTGTGCCTCTCCCAAATTGAACCGGTCTTATTCTGAAGCCTAGGTTATCACCAGAAATGCCAACCTCACCCCATTCCCTGCATACACTCCTGGTACCACTGGGTCCTTTGTAAAACACAGGGGCAAGGTCATCAGGGCAGAATCTGCCACAATTTCCTTGAACTCAGTAGGTCTGTACAGAGTTTATTTTACTCAGATTCTGTACAATGGTGGAAAAATATGGCATGCATCATAAAATCATCTTTGGGGTCAAATTCTATTTCTGGAACTTACTAGCTCTCTGCTGTAATAAAGTCACAACATCTAAGAACCAGTTCCTTGAAAGTGTTCCATGTGTAGTAATGATCAATAATCATGGGTTTTCTACTTTTCTTCATGAACAGAATTAACTTTGAAAATTAGCTTGTTGAATCCATGGTGGCATTATGTGAAAACATAGAGAAGGGAGATTTTCTTAAGACACTGAAAACAGAAAATAAAGACCCTGATAAGAAAACACATGTGTGTACCAGTGTGTGTGTGTGTGTATGTGTGTGTATGTGTGTGTGTGCATCCATGGGGTGGACTGGGATTGAGGGGTAGAAAATAGATGAGTTTCCAGAACTACAGATTAATGTAAATGAGGAATAACTCAATGATAGAAAATATTGTGGGTCAAATAAATATAGAAATGGTTTGCAGCCATGTAGAGATGATGGTTCCACATGAATTCTTGAAAAACATATTATTTCTAATAAATGTTTCTATCATTGGTGGAACTGACGGGTGAGGTAGATCATGGATGTGTGGAGAGAAAAAGTATTTTTGAATTCAATAGGCATTTGGAAAGTTTTTGTATGATATATTTTTGGACAAAATCAATTACATGGAGTAAATAGAAAAATAAATCGCATTTGCACATTTGGTCAATGGTAGTAAAAGGAAAAAATAAGCAAATTTCAACATAATATTTACTGAATGATACATATTCTTTTAAGTACCTTACTTGTATTATCTCATTTAATTCTCCCTATGGTTGTATGATGCAGGTCCTTACATGATCCATGTTACATTAGATGAAAGTGAGGTATGTAATGTTTAGCCCAGGACACACTGCTGACAATAGCCAGAACCACTATGAACCCAGGCCATCCAACTTTATGATTTATGTACATCTCCACTGTACCTCAATCTTCTTGGACAGTTCCCCACGTGTGCTGCTTAGTGGACCATGTTACAACAGGGATGGGATGGACTGAAATGTGGGCCCCCAGAATTCAAATGTTGAAGTCCTATCCCCAGTAATTCAGAGTGTGACTTTATTGGTAGATAGTGACTTCACAGAGGTATTCAAGTTAAAATGAGGGCATCAGGCTGTACCCCACCCAACATGACTGGTGTCCTTACTAAAAGAGGAAATTTGGGCACAGAGACAAGGAGAACCTGTAAGCCAAGGAATGCTGAAGATTGCCAGCCAACCATCCGAAGTGAGAGGAGAGGCATGGAACAGATTCTTCCTCACAGCCCTCAGAGGGAGCCTTATCCCCAGTGTCACCTTCTGCAGCTTCATTTACCTGCAGTCAACCATCTTCCAAAAATATTAAATGAAAGATTTCAAAAATAAGTAATTCAATTAATAAGTTTTAACTTACATACTGTTTGAGTAGCATAAAGAAATCTCGAGCCATCCCCCTTCATCCCACCTGAGCCATGAATCTCCACACTGTCTGCATTTGCTGCCTGTTGTTAGTCGCTTAGTGGCCATCTCGGTTATCAGAACAAGTGTCACTTTACTGGAGTGCTCGTTGTTCAAGCAATCCTTGTTTTACTTAGTAATAGCCTCAAAGCACATGCAAAGTAACTCTGGCAATTTGGATATGCCAGAAAGAAGCCATAAAGTGCTTTGCTTTTTTAGTGAAGAGGTGAAAGTTATGACTTAACAAGCAAAGAAAAACTTGAATGCTGAGGTTGCTAAGATCTATGGTAAAAATGCATCCATGAAATTGTGAAAAAGGAAAAAGAAATGTGAGCTAATTTTGCTGTCACATCTGAAACTGCAAAGGTTACAGTCAGAGTGTGTGATGACTTTTATTACAGTATTGTCATAATTGTTTTTATTAGTTACTGCTGTTCATATTTTACTGCATCTAATTTATAAATTAAACTGTATCATAGGTATGTGTGTATAGGAAGAAACAATCCAAAGAGGTTTTGGAACTACTCAAGGTTTCAGGTACCCACTAGGGGTCTCGGAATGTATCCTTCCTGGGTAAGGGGGACTTCTGCATAAGTGTCTACTGGACCTTAAAGCTCTTTCCTCATCCACGTTGCTGTGAATTAGTTGAATGAAGACACACAGGATATGCTATTCCTCTCTCGGAAGGTGGTGAAGCTGAAGTTGAGTGAAGAAGTAGATGAAATTGAGTCCTGACAAAGTGAACAAAGATGGGACTTAGCAAAACTATACATCTAAAATATATAGGCATTTTTTCTATGAATAAGCACACAATGATCCAAAAGTAAAGTCAAAGGCTCAAACATCAGCATATTTCTTGGTTACAGTCAGAGAAGTATGTCATCATGACCAAGCAGGTGGCAATCCTGCTCTGTGCTAGTGAGGCCACATCTGCAGGGCTTCTTCTTTGCAGTGCCACTTTCTGAGATGGATATGGGCAGGAGAGCATAAAGGATGGTAAAGGGACTAAAGCCAGGGTGGACCCATTTGTTCTTTCATCCATTCAAGTTTATTCCTCCATCCATGCATTACGTTCTTTCTAGGAATTGGGAACAAATATGAATAAGATTGTGTCTATTCACAAAACATCTATAACCCAAATCTGAATAAGATTGTTTCTATTCACAAAACATCTATAGCCCAGTGTGTTTCCTACTTCCTTGCTGACTAGTTTTCTTGGTCAGCAGTATTCCCAGCCTACACTTGATAGTCACTCTTCCTTCCTTCCCCTCAGCTAAGAGCATCCATGAGACAATTGAAAATCTTCAGGTGGGCTTGTGATTGCTTATAAAAGGATTGAAATGAGAAGGAATAATGTAGCATTTCTCCTTTACTCTGTTTTTCACCTTGACTGTGCCTGTGATACCTGGAAGTATACATGGACCCATCTTGCAATAATGAGGTAAAAAGAAGAAAGACAAAACTCACATATCATGAAAGGCAGAGAAGAAAGCTAGAAGGCTCTTGGGTTATAGATAGTATGGTTATGTTGCCAGAATAACCCCACGCCTGCCTATCTCTAGTGTTCAGTAAATAAATAGACATTAGGCTTAGAGCAATACTCACTGGACTTTTTGTTACTTGCAGCTGGAAGTATTCCTAACTGATGCAAACTGTGACTCATAGGCACACAAGAGGTATTGGAATAAGACAGATGCTAGAGGCACAGTCAGAATCCTATGGAAATTAGAGGAAGAGGACTGGCTGTGAGCTGGGTCTTAAAAGAAAAATACAAGAATAGTTGAAAATATTGATAATGTGTATACTGGAAAAGTAAAAACTCAGGTAGTTTGCAAGAGCTGTCCTCCCATAGGAGAAAGCTTTTCATGCATAGGTGTGTTCTGACATATTTTTCAGGGTCTCAGGGAATAAACCTGGATGGGTGAATGAATGGATTGATGGATGGTGGATGCAATATGAAGAAATAAAATTGACTCAGAATAGCAAAGATATCCCTAACAAGGTGGCTTTAAAACACAGTATGTCTCCATCCTAGACTGGCCATGGACCTCATGGCTGGGATATGGCAGAAGTAATTCAAGCACCTAATGGGGACTTAATTTACATTTATGTTAAGGAAGTGTTCATAGTGGGGATGAAGGATTTGGTCTTTGGCAGTTTCTAAGAACTAGCTACTTATCCCTGCACTAATTGCATTAGACATAATGCAATCTGTACATACCAGAATCCTACTTTCAGAGAGAAAGCTAAACAACAATAGCAGCAGCAGCCAAAAAAACATATGATGCTCAGATGTTGAGGCATCCCACTAGTTTTCTGCTACTTAGTTCAGATTTCTGCTCTATATTCAGCTGTGCCTAGATGCAAGTGTGTGTGGATGGGGGTGGGAAGTAGTTCAGGCTTGTGATCTTAATGTGGAATATAATTTTCATGAAGCTTTTAAATGGTTTTTTTTGAACTAAAGGAAACACTGCTAAAATGCATTTCTTTTATATTCATGTATGGCATAGGACTATCCCTCTGAAGTCTTCTCATACAGAACATTTTATACAAAAAGCTAAGAGGTGACAGGTGCAAATAAATTACTTTTGAAACAAAAAAGAAAAAGAAAATGAACCTCCAAGCCAATGAAAGCGTATTTCACGGGAATATTTCTACTTTATTTTTTGTTGTTGTTGTTCATGTAATAATGCTTGGCATTGCTGTGATTTTATGACAGGATTAGAAAGAGAAACAGCACCACTCTTTGCAGGCACCTGGTCACTAGAAACTGGCCTTTAAATCCATGAAAACCTGAACTGGGAGCACTTATGATTGTAACAGTGTTCATCAAAAGCATATGCCAACCTCTTTCTGTTTATCTATAAATTATATATATATATATTGTATTTGTGCAACATTGAATTTTCTGGAGTGTAGCACCCCTGGAAGCACTTTTGACACTTGAATAAACTACCTTTGATCAGCTCAGAATACCTAGCTGGTAAGGAAGGAAAATGGGGGAAAAGATGAAGGGATGCTTCTTTGATTATTCCAGGCAAAAGTAAGAGAGGGACCCCATCTCTCTAATTATTAACAGAGCAGGGAAGAAAGGCTGATCATAAAGGAGGAGACAATGATTGTAGCGAATGTGGGCTCTTCAGCAACTTATGAAGGGGAAAAAATACATGGTACCTTTGTTGTGGCATCAAACCTGTCTCTCAGCAAAATGAAAAGTAGGAGAGAAGACCAGGCAAATTAACAAGGAGTCAAAAATTGTCCTCAGAGCACTGCAAAGCACTACACAATAATATAAACTATAGTAAACTGGTGAATTGTGATAAAAATGAGAAAAATATTCTATACCAAAAAATATTCTTTTAGATTGAATCAGTGACATTTTTAATGACAGCTGTTGGTAGCAAACAACCAATTGTTGCACTGACTGTTCTACAGAAAGAATAATGACCAACCTGTATTTGCAGTTCCCATGGCATGTGACAGGGTGCACCTCTCACTGAGATGCCAGACCCTTACATCAGACAGTCATGGGTTCAAGTTGCAGTTATGCTGTTAATGAACTGAGGGGCCACTGGCACGTCTTCTAATCTCTCTAAACCTTGTTCCTGCATCTGTAATATGGTGATAATAATTTCTTTGTTAGGGACGTCAGTACATGAAGTAACATATTTTAATATTTAGGTGTACAATAGATGTTCAATATATATTTATTCCTTCCTTTCCTTTCCAATAGAAATCCTGGGAGTTTAGCATCATAGTGATCAATCTGGGTTTATTGTGGGTTATTTGGCTAACTCTACCATGCGTAGTAATGCTCTTTTTTTAATTAACAGAATCTGTGACCCATAGTTTTATCAATGTTGATTAAGCACCAGACGGTCTGGGTTTGAATCCAAATTCCGATATTTGGGCAAGATATGCTTGGTGAGTGACCTGGGACAACCTTAAAGTTTCTATGACTCAATTTTCTCATCTGTAGAGTAGGAATGAATACTTTCTTCATAGGACTGTTAGGAAGATTAAATGATGTAATACTTGGAAGATTCTTAGAACAGAGACTAGCACAGAGTAGGCCTTATATCATGTTAAATACATATATTTTGCAACTTCATTGAGAAGTATCAGCTTCCACAAATCTGATATTTACCTGATTTCCTCAAATGTGATACTTCGTTGTGACTAGAAGTTCTTTTCTCCTTGGAAGCTGAGAACTCACCAGATGGGTGGCCCCTATCCCCAGATCTTTTTTATTGACTATGTTCTGTGTGGTTTAAAAAGGCATAATTTATGTTCTAAACCCAAATGCCACCCTGTTTCCTAGTAAGAAAGAAGGTCAAATCTACATATCCTCATAATTCAATGCACAACAAAACAGCCATAGTAGAGTCGTGTACAAAGTACTGTGGATCTCCCAGAAAGGAGAGATTTATTTCAAACTAGAAAAATCAAGCACAAATTCCCCCAGAAAGACGACAGGTAGATGAATGGAAATTAACTTCTAGAGCCAATGTGTTTGGTGCAGACTGAAATAACTCGGGCTGTTAGGACAGTCACAAGAGTCTTCTTGGAGGAGGTGGCATGTTTGTTGAATGAAGAAAGATGAGGAGGACTTGGAATGATAAAGATAAAGAGGAGGATTTGGAACAATAGAGATCCCACGATGAGGACATTTCAGGGGCCCTGGGGAGTCAGACAGCTCTCTTTGACACCAAATCCTACCTCTTCCAGTGGTTTTTGACATGTCATTTTCACACTTCTTCCCTCCTATATAGAGAGGGTAACACCATCTGCCTCACAGGGTCGTGGTGAGAGCATCTGGGAGGTCAAAATGAGACAACATATATGAGAATGCCTGGCTTGCCCAGTGTCTGGCTCCCAGCAGTGAAAAAGTTCTCTCCAGCATGTAGCTCTCAGCCTCAGGTCACATCAAACTCTCCATGTAGTCAATAAACAAGAAGAAATTGCCCATTATCCTACATATACCAGGAGAACAGAGGATACATTGTTGTTAAGTTTACCTTGTTCTCCTATCATTATGTTTTTCTTCTGCAATGGCCACTGGGCTGTGTAACTACTGGTTGTTACAGAACAGATAATAAAGCTTATTAGCGTAATAGCCTGTGAGGAACAGCAGGAGAAAAAGGTCGATACTAAATGCTCTAACAGAATCCCTGGGATTTTAATTTCAAAATCAGGCCATTGAAGGTGCAAGGTGGTTCTACCTTGTTTTGATTGGCACAGTGTTTAACACTAGGCTCAGAAGAAATATGATAAAGAAAAGACTGATTCTAATATTTAGCACAGTGGGATGAAAGATATCTGGAATGTCAAGGGAAAAAAAATAAAGATGATGTTCCAAAACATCATTGTGCTCCACGAGACTCAGGCTTGCCTGGAAGTAAGATGGGAGGCACATGAGTGGCTTTGACTTCGGACATGCCAGAAGCAGGCAATCACATTTCCAGAGTGGCTACTACATGCCAGGCATTCTAGACTCTGGGACTGGGGAAATAAAAATAATCTTAGCAGTTATGCATGGCGTAATCATTGCTCCAACAGAGGTAGTGCAGAGGAAGGAGTGTTTGAGACCTGAATTTCTAGTCCAAGATTCTGGGTTCACCAAGAGTTCCATGAATGAGCTTCAAATGTTGGACACATCTACAGCTGGTGTGAATATCACAGTCTGAACTCATGTTTGCAAAAATAGGTACATTGCTTATGTTTTTCTTGAAATCGTATAAAATGCATTACTGTGAGGTTGGTGGAAAATTCTGATAGTCATCTGGTCAAACCCTTACTGGGCAGCATGGAATTCTCAGCCTTTTAGGGAACTAGATACTGGGGAAGATCTCTGTGCTCTTGGGTCTTTGGTCTGCATAGGTCACGGGATATGTTCATCGTCCAAGGCCTGAACTTCTTTTCAAAGTTGTGTCTCTGCTTCTGTGCCAAGCCTGGGCACTGGGGATTTTTCCAAAGGCTGAGAACTGCTACCAGGGCCCTGCCTCCCTCCCAAATCAGGCCCCTAGTCCCCTCTAAGGTCTCTATCTCTTCCAAGGTCCCTCTCCCCATGGACCAAAGACCTCTGTCCCCTTCTGGCTTGAAAATCTTCCCTACCTTTAGAATCAACCTTTAACCTCAAGCTCTCCACATGAACTTTTTGTGTATGTTGCCTATGTACAGGTTCAAAAGCTTCTTTAGGATTTATATCTTGGTAGGTACTTGTTGGGTCAATCATATCCACATCTTCAACTTTATGCGATACCACCACAGTGCTTTCAAAGGCAGTTGTGTGAATCCACTGTCCTTTAAGCAGTGTGCAATTTTTTTTCCATCCTCCAACATTCTTGACCATACTGGGTATCATCAGAATTTTTAAGATCTGTCAATCTGGTAGTGTGTGAAGTGGCTATCTTGGTATGGTTTAGATTTTCATTTCCCTGATTAGCAGAAAGGCTGATTTTTTTTTTATATGTTTGCTTACAGACTATTCAGATATCTATTTTGTATACTGTACAAATTAGTTTTTATATTAGTTTTTAGGTTTTTGTTACTCATTTTCTTGTGAATTTATAAGAACTCTTTACAAATTTAGGAAACTATTTGCTAGTTATATGAATAGTCAATTATTTCTCCCAGTCTTTTATAACAAATTTTGATTTTAAAGTAGGGAAATTCCTTTGTGGTTGGCATTAAGTCTTTTCAAACAGATCTTTTTCTACCCCAAGGCCATAAAGATTTCCTTCTGTTTTTTCTTCTAAAAGTACTAACACAATGGATCTTTTAAATATGTCTGATATTGATTTTTATTTATGGTGTGAGATAAGGAATTAATTATCTTCCACTGCTAGCACCATCAACTATGACATGTTCATCATATATCACCTTATCATGTATAAAGCATAGATATAGAGCTGTTTTAGTGATCTCTGTTTATTTCTCTCCACCCATTTGTCTGAGAGTATCAATTTGTTTTAGATAGTATGATTTTGAAAATATTGTATCTCATAAGGCATTTATTCTTCTCTTGTTCTTTGCTTCAGGTTGGTTATAGACTTTTTGGACCTATATTCTTATATATAAATAATAGTAATGATGATTATTTCCATTAAAAATTCTGTTGAAATTGTATTGAATTTATAATTAATTTGGGAGAATTCACACTTTATGATATTGAATCTATATCCATGAACATTTTCTATCTATTCATTTATAAATGTATTCTTAACATAATTCAATAATTTTTTAAATTTTCTCTATAAAATTATTGTGCATTTTTTGTTAAATTTATTATTGAGGACCTTATATTTTGTTGTTATACTGAATGGATTATTTTCATTATAATTTCTAAATAGGTATTATATGATGTAGGAATACCACTGAGTTTCATATGCTAATCTTTTCTACAGCAACCTAGCAATCTTTTTAGTTTTAATAGTTTGTCATTTTGCTTGCCTTTTAAAATATAATTCTATCATTTCTAATTCTTATCATTAATATGCCTTTTTCCTTTTTATGCTTTAGGTAATAATTTCATACTAAATGTAAGTGGTGACTGCCAGCATTCTTGTTCCATTCACTTAAATGCTTCTAAATTTCATCATTAGGTACAACCTTTGTGAAAGGTTTTTTAATCGATGTCAGTTTAAATAGTTCCTTTATAATTATTCGATTTAAATAGTTCTTAACATTTTAAACTTTTTAAAAATTATGATTGATTTTTTTTCTAAATATTTCTCTACATCTATTTAGATTATATAGTTTCTCTCTAATTTAGTTCCTGATGTTCAGCCATCCTTGAATTCCTGAGATAGACTATACTTGGTCAGGTTGCATTTATTTGTATTTGCTGAGTTTGATGTGCCATCATTTTCTAAGGGTTTCACAAAATAATTCATTAGGTAGTTAAGTTTATAATTTTACTTTCTGAAATGCCCTTGTGTGGTTTAGGGATCATGACTATACTAACCTAATGGAATGAGCTTGAGATTCCTGGTAAGATTTGCCCGTAACACTTTGTTATCTTTTATTGGCAGGGGGAGGGTAGGAGAGCCACGAGAGGATTTTGTAACTGATTCAGATTATCGAATCTCTTTTGGATTCCTCACATTTTCTATTTCTTCTTCAGTCTATTGAGAGGTTTCTTAACTTTGGCAATGTTCTTTGTCACTGAGGACTGTCTTGTGGGCATTGTAAGTTGTTTAACAGGAATATCTAGACTCTACCTACTAGGTGCTAGGAGCACCTTCCTGTCCCTATCCAAGTGGTGACACCAAAAATGTCTCCATAATATTTCCAAATATTCCATGAAGGCAAAATTGCCCGCGGTTGAGTACAATAGGTATGACTTGTATAATAATAGCATTTATCTGATAGCATTGATATGAAACTTTAAAGAATTAAACATGTACAATGCTCAGATCATTTTCTGATACATATAAAATGATTAATAAATATTAGTATTTCCTATTGTAAGTAGTTTTTCAAGATCAAGTTATCAAGGTTTGTCCTCCGGGTGAAAAGAATGGCAGTCTCCCTACTATTTGAAAGTAACTTGACAGGCAAGTTATTGACACTCTTTTTTCTGACAGGTGATAAAAATAAGAACCTATCATTTTTTATATGCATGAAGTATATAATACTCTTAATTCAAAATAATCAAGGCTGTAAACATGTAGACTATAGCCAATTATTTGTCCTGGGAAGGATTCTTCCAAAGGCAGACTCTTAGACAAAACATGCACTCTCAGAAACATAAATTCTGCTGTGGGATCCCTAGAGTATGATGCATTTTCTTGAAAGGACAAATGCGAAAATTAAGGATTTTCACATAAATCCTTGTCTGTTAAGGGTGGTGTCACATAAATTCTTAGCTGTTAAGATAATTTCAACTGCATCATTTCCTGTTTTCTCATTGTGATGAATTTTCATAAGTCTCTATGAAAAATAGGTTTTTTTCCAGCATGAGGTTAGTTTAAGAAAGCGTTGTGTTATGGGCAAGACCTTGTGAGATGGTAGGATATGTGGTATAAGCTATATACCATAATGCTTGAGCCAGGCTTTAATTTCCTGCCCTGTCACGTATGTATCTCTGAAACTTTGGGAAAATACTAAAAGTAAACCTAAGGCATGAAACCATAAGAATTCTAGAAGAAAATGTTGGAAAAACTCTTACAGACATCAGCCTAGGCAAAGAATTTATGAAGAAGCCTCAAAAGCAATCATAACAACAATAAAAATCAATAAATGGAACCCGATCAATAGTGTCAGGTTAGAAGTCCTTAGAACAGTGCCTAATGAATGCAAGTGCTCAACAAATTGGCTCCTGTCATCATAGTTATTGGTATTGTTATGACTGTTAATAACTGTGAGCTCCCTTTGCTTGCACCCCATGCCTGTGTGAAGTGGAACATGCATTCGTGATAATTACAAAGTGCTTTTTCTCTTTGAGGCATTTCACACATGTTAAGGGCCTTTACTCTGGTTTCAAATCAGAGCAACTTGTTTCCTCAACATACAGTGGCCGTTGTTGTGCCCTCCCTTTGGAAACTAAGTAACACATATCACCAGTCTAGAAGATTCAGCAAAACAGAGAAGCACTTTGGGGTTCCATTTTCAGGCGATTCCATCAATGTGACAAGAGCGGCTCCCAGGTTCCCATTCTGTTCTCTGTGCCCTTCCTCTCCAGGGGTCCAGACAACTGCTGAAGCAGGGAGCCAGCAGAGCTATACAGCATCGCCCCTGGAAAGATTGATGAGTTTCTTTTCATATTCCCAAAGCTTAGGCTGTCTCCCTCCCAGATGGGCCAAGTAGCCTCTGCCAGCTTGCAGGGGTTCAGAACAATGCCTGCATGTCATGCGGGAAGAATCATAGGGAGCTCTGATGTGAAAACTTGAGATCTACAACCTTCTGGGAGGAATTCAGCAAGGAAACCCCACCGTGTCCAATGGGGAGGAGAGACAGCGCCAAGCTGAGCTCAGCTGGGATTTCACCAAGGAGTCGGCCTCCTCCTTCCGCCTGCTGCTGCCGGCAGCTGGTGGAGCTCAGGGCTCTGCGGAAACAGGCCAGTCCCGAGCAGCTTCTGTGAGGTGGGTGATGGTTCAGTGGCCCACTTTCGAACTTCAAGGGTTTGGGTCAGATTTCGGTAGGTCTCTTGGGGGTAAAATCCTAAGAAGAATTCTATTTTTAGCTTCCTAGGGAAGATGTTGCTGCTTAAGAAGCACCGATATACACAGAGGACATTCCTGAGTTATTCAGCAAGTTCACATAATGAAAATGGATCTATACACACATATCAAAAAGGCTGTTCTTTCTCCTTCATAAGGAATGATAACTAAATTAATCATAATAAGTGGTGATTAAATGTGAATTATTCAGTCATTTTCTAGGGACAAGACACACATATGAAATGTGGTGGTGAAAATATTCCAGGATGGAATGAATACCTGGGTCCCGTTATCTGTTCTGACATGAATGATGTGACCAGATATGATGTGCAAACTAATGACCTTGCTAAGTTTTTCCTTACCCTTCTGTCCCTCTCTGTACAAAACAAGGTTGGTATCTGTGCAACATCTCTCATAAGGTGGACTCGAGACCCAAACAAGGGGATGGATATGAGATGTTTAAAAGCGTATTAGCCCTTCACATTTACAATTTACTATGAATATCCTGGACAGCTATTTGTCCGTAGCCTGGTACTCACATTTAGAACCTAGCAATGGACCAGATAACCTGCTTCCCAACTCCAGACGTCTGTCTTGACACTGTTTCCCATGAGATTTACATTATGGTCTTTAGCACTATAAACGGCCATGTCGGCATCATGCAATAGGCTTATTTCCATAAAGTTTATAAACAACTGAATACAATTATGGGTTCACTTTGCTTCAATAAGGAGTTTTTATACACAATCAGAATTTTCAGTAATTTTCTCCTTGGAAAATTCTGTATAGCCCCCCTCCTGCCCTCAGACCCTGGCTTGATACCACTACATTTATGTTTGTTTATGCAAGTGATGGATGCAAATCTTTAATAGGCTTGGCAAACAGATCTTTCCAGAAGTAAAAGCTCTGCTCATCACGAGGATGATTTCTAAAGAGACCTGAAACAATTTACCCAACCAAATCCTCCTTAATCTTAACACATCTCTTAATGTGGTTAAATCTAGTTTGAGTCTTTGTATTTAGAGTATTGTCAAGCCCTTAATTTTGTGACTTGTCTTCTTAAGTGCTCCCTTGGGAAGGGTCCAGGTATTCTTTCTGTTCCTTCACTTCCTCTGAGAGTGTGGAGTCTATTCATCTGCTAAAACCCTGCTACTGTGACTATGTGTGCACCTCACTCAGAACATAGCAGAGAATATTTACTTAGCTGATTTTCCCTCAAGGAACAGGAACACTAACATGTTAAACCTTGTAGCCTTAGCATAGTACCCCTCATATAAAGGGGATCATCACACATTTGCTGAGTGAATTAATGACTGAATAAGTGATTGCTAGCTCCATTTATCTCATTGCTCAGTGTGCCAGTTTGGGTCCATGGAGAGGCAGATTCCAAGGCAGAATTGCATGTGCAAGGATTTACTGGGGAGGTTTGTGAATGGAAAAGGAGAAGGGATCAGAAGGAGGTGGGGAGAGCTGTCAAACCACAATTATGCTCATATATTTGTGAAAGAAGAGAGGAAGAAAGTATTAAGTAGGAAGAGCCTCAGACCACAAATAGTCTGCCAGGATGATGTGAGCCCCTGAGCTGAGGGTATCATGAGAAGAGTCCCACAGGAGGAGAAATGGGCCAGAACCAGCATTGTTAGCAGATTCAGTCATTCGTTGGGATCAGTCTCAAAGAGGCTTGGTCTTAGCATTCACAGCAGCTGAAGCTGGGTGGGTCAGTCGCCTACACTCACTACAGCCTGTGCTCCTGTAGGTGGATCTGAGCAAAAGACCTCTATGGCCACCAAAGTACATCCTGGTGCCACACAGACCCCCTTCTCCACGGGTATTCACAAGTCCCTGCTCTAACTGGGGTAATGCAGACCTTGCATCCAATAGTCCTTGACATGTCCTGGTGTTTTTCTTGCCCTGGTATAAAATCTCCCTATAAATGGATATAGGTCCACTGGGAGAAGAACTGGAGAAGTTATTGCAGGATATATTTGCTACAGCATTGCAGAGCCCTTCCCCCTAGGGACTTAGTCATCTCTTCACTCCACAGACTCTGGACCTAAAATTGAGCTCAAGACCTGGAACTGAGCAAAGGATCATGGCTTGTTATTGGCGTGACTGCCTTTATCTCCTGCTTCTCTGTTCTTGCTATTTTTGTTGTTTGCTTATGCATGCCAATAGCATCCTTGCTGACTGCCCATCTATCTTACCCCAAGGGATGCCATATTCTCATAACTATTCCTATGGCTGCAGGTCAAACCCTCTCCGGTGCTCCTTTGATCTCAACTTTCATTATTCTAATCATGTCCCTCTGGCTTTGGGCAGGTAAATGCTACCACCTGCTTCTTTTACTTCCAGACCTCATTGGTGCTGTGATATTAACAAACCCAGCTCTGAAATCACCTCTCCTATTTCAGCTCTGGCTTGCAGAGGACAGCCACCACTGAATGTCTTAGTGAACTCCTTCACAGTGTATCTCCATAGTCCTTGGTGAGTTGTGTGCCCTCCGATCCCCTCTGGAATATAATCTCTGGTGGCTCTTGTGGCCTCACATAACATGTTGATTCAGCATGACCACTTCCCCTACTTCTCTATTTTTCCTTCCACTGTCTTCTAAGGCAGCTCAAGCATTTCCACTTTGCTCAACTTGAGCCAACTGAGTAGTGATTTTGCCTTATGCCCCAGGGTCTTTGCCAGGGGGTTAAAACCCACATTCTGAGAATGTGTCCCCATTTCAAAAATTCTTACTTAGCCAGGCTTAAGTTTTGGCCCCCCAGTGAAGCATACTTCAAATGCAATCCCAGCGGTATCCTTCTGGCTCCCACCGGCCCATAATGGCTAATTCTTATAGCTTGTTTGGTGTATGCACTCTTTCCTACCACATCAGACTGAGCACGTCCCAGTTGAGTTACGCTGGGATTTAAACCTAATTATTTATCTGGCAGCAGGGGGAGGAGATGCGGGCATCCAATGGAGGTGGAAGACACCTGTCTTGTGAGCCTGAGGTCTCTGCAGCACAGTGTAGCCCAGCAGAAGTATTAGCTCTTATTAGAAAATGACAGGCCACCTTTAAGCTGTTAGGGTGCAGAGGGCTTTGGGCTTCTGATCTTTGGGAAATCCACCCACATGTCTCCATTTCATGTTTCAGAGACCAAGGCATTTGCATCCAGGGAGGGCCCTGACCTTGACGTCACAGACCTGTCTTGGATAAGTGTTTAACTGTCTGTGGAGCTCCGTGACTCTATCAAACCCTGACTCTGCTTTTTCACTGCAGGAAATAAGAGCCTCTGTATAAGCTACTAGAGCTGTTTTCGCTCTACACTTAGACTTTAACTGTTAACAGTTTTTTATTTTGTTTTGTTTTGTTTTATGCCTCTGCAGGGCATCCATACAACTTAGCCATAACCAGTTGACTCCACTGTCCTTTTAAGCATTGCGCACCAATATCTGACACCTCACATTTGAAAGTGGGGACTCTCCACCAGGACACTGTTCTGAATAACCACCAATGAAATATTCAGGAACTGGGCTGCCACAGTGTGCCAGGGATGGCCTGTGCCTATCACTAAGGACAACATGCTCTTAGCCAGCCAGACAGTGACTTGGGCAGTCACCAGTCCCCATCTCACCACCTATTTCCTCAGACCACTTCTGGTTTACTTGTTCGTCCAGGTTCCTGTGAAATGGACACCAAGACAAAACCAGAGATTTATTGGTGGAAACACTTGTGAAGAGTAAAGCAAAGTGAGCCAGATGGGCAGGGAGAGGCTTCAGACTGTGGTGCAGCTCTGACTCCTATGAAGAGAGAGGGAAAAGGAAGAGGATTGTATAGGGGTGTCTCACTGTAGCACTGGTCTGTGAATGTTCAGCCAACGCCAGTGGGGAGTCTGCCAGCCAGTGTTGCCAGTGGAAGGCATTCCATGTCCTACGAGCCAGAACTACAGTCCCCACAGTGCCCTGTCACTGGCTGTGGGCAGCCTTGGGGAAGCTGACTTCAGCACAAACATGGTGTGGCGGAGGACCGAAAGCGGTGCCGGCTGAGGCTGTCATTCAATTATTTCTCTCCCAAGCCAATGACTAGAGCAGCACATCGCCATTGCTGCCTCATTTAATGTTTGGGATGAACATTCTCTCTTAAACGTGCCACTGACTCCCAAAATGTGGTGGGACGATTCTCTTTCCAAAACTGCATAAGAGGCAAACAAAGATGATCAGAGGCTAAGCTGCCGTTTTCCTGCCACAACAGAGGGCTGGTCCCATTGCTGCATCACAAGGCGATTATCATCCTACACACTCAAGAGCAGCACCTGCCCCAACTGACCCGACCCTTCATAGAGCCTTTAATTATGCAGGCAGATTGTGTTTGCTTACTGCATGCATGGAGAGACAGAGGAAGGGGAGGGAGGAGTGGAGGACAAATGCAAAGGTCTGAAATGTATTTATGCAGATGTTGAAGCCAAGTTTGGCCATGGAATATTTATGTTGAAGTGGTGGGAGTTCATCTTAAGACCTTTTAAATAAGAAAGTCATTGTGTCTCTTCTCTACTTACAGGTTATGATGAAATAGCTGAGAAGATTCAAGGAAGAAAAAGTAACATTAAATACCTACTATGCACTAAGGATGTGATTAGATAATTTTCCAAGTATTTTTACCTTTAAATCTCACAAGAACCCTAAGAGGTAGGTGTTGGCATCATTTTAGAAAACGAAGAAATTGAGACTAAAATAGATGAAGTGACCTGAGCTCCCCTACCATGTAAATGGCAATACACAAAGGGTTAAACAGCTTAATTTTTCACTGTTGTTTATATGTACATGATTTTTGAAAAAAATATATATAGTAAATATAGTTAGTTATTTACAATCACGAAATGTTAGAGCTTACAGAAATATCAGAGGTCATTCTATAGGTCTGGAGTCAGCAAACCTTTTCCATAAAGAACCAGATAGTAAATATTTAAGGCCTTGTAGGGCAGACAGTCTCTTAGACAAGATGTTAAAATACAGACATGGCTGTGTTCCAAAAACATTAAAAATAAACTGTATTCACAAAACTAGGCAGTGGGCTGGATGGTTCATGGGCCACAGTTTGCCACCCTGCTTTAGATTAAAAAACAAAAACAAAAACAAAAAATAAACAAAGTTCAGAGAGTAAAAACAACTTGCCGGTGGTTACTTAGTGATTACTCGCAAGATCAATACTAAACTCAAGGTTCTTTCCTCCCAGTGTATGACAATTCCAATGCACAAACCTTCTCTTCTAGGATTTTCAATTCTGTGATGGGAAAACAGGTAGTTACTTGAGGAGAAAGAGGAAAAAGAGGACAGGCATAACAAGCAGGCTATGGAGAGCCTTGAATGCCACGCTAAGCCGGCACTGGACAAACACTGTGGGTCCACAGGAGCTTGGCAAGGATGGGTTGGGAGTACCAGGAGCCAGACATAGGAGGATGCATTTTGGAGGTGACTGTAGCAGTCCAGATGGTGACCCTGAGCAGTGAGGAACTGACAAGGGCTGCGGTGGTGGGCTTAATGCAGGACACAGACGGCACAGCAGAGGAAGAAACTATGAGAATCGCTTCTTGGGAGCAAGGACAGGGACACAGGGCTTGCGAAAGGAGGGTGGTGAGCAGCCGGCCCGGCACAGTGGAGGCAGAGCCGCGGCTGCTCCTCTGCGTGACCGATACAACAGCGGCTCCGGGAACAAAACAGGAAATTAAAAGTTGCTGAGCCGAAGGAAAACTATATCCTGCAATCGGTCTATCTTAATGGATTATAGAAATCTTGCTTTAAATGCCCAACAAACAGGAATTGGCGGCTGTGGATCAGGGAGAGTTCGCAGCCAGAGACAGGGTTAGGGAAGCCAGCTGTTCTGGCACCTCTGAAGGAGAACGGGTGGATCGGCTTGACCCGATGACAGGACCATGGACAAGCTTCTAAGAGGCAGGAGAAGCAAAAGAAAACAAAGTGTCAGTCAGGGAGTGAGATGGAAAACCAGGAGAAGTCAGCCTAGCAGAAGCTACGGGAAGATCTGTTCGCAGCTCACTGTGTCTCTGCATCAAGACATCCTCCTCCCACCTCCCCAGCTGGTCCCTGCTCATCCCGTAGGTGCGCTCAGAAATACTGTCTCCTCAGGAGGGCATCTGCCTGCTCCTGCTCCAACTCTACAGAGCCAAGGTCCCTTCTGGTGTCCCCAGCACCCTGGGATGTCCTCCCACAGGGCTCAGATCTCTGTGGCATTCGTCTGTGTGCTGACACATCTCCCCTACGAAAATCTGAGTTCTTGGAGGTCAGAAGTTTGTCTGTTGTTCCTATTTTCTAAGAGCTACGCATATGCCATTATGCTTGGCATTTGGTACATAGTAGGCCTCCAAGCATATTTGTTAGTGGGCTGTGTAAGGAAAAGAATTGTCAACAATGCCAGAAGCTGCAGCATCTTAGAAAGGAGCGAGAGCTGAGAAAAAGATTAAGGATCTGACCGGGAGACAATCCCGAAGACTTCTCTGAATGGTCAGATCATAAACCCAGCTCGTGGGGAACTCAGGAGTGAGCAGGAGATGGGGATGCAGAGGTGAGACGGGAAGGATATTTAAAGTACCCTCTTCTTTTGGTCCATAATTTCAGTGTAACAAACCACCCCAAAATGTAGTAGCTTAAACAATGCTATCCTGAATATGCATCGGGGGCTGGGCTGGGGGTGGGACGGAGCATGGTCACCCCTGCTCTACAGGGCATCAGCTGCAGGTGCTCTGCTGACACTGGAGAATCTACTTCCAAGACAGCTCACTCCCTTGGCTGGGAGCTCAGAGTGGCCTGCATTTCTCTCCATGTGAGTCTCTTCCCAGGACTTGTCAACAGCAGGGTGGCTGAGTTCCAAGAGGCCCAGGCCAGAGCTGTGAGGCCTTCTGTGATTGAGATTCACAAGTCCCAGAGAGTCACTTTCACTGTAGTGCCTTGGCCCAGCAAGTTGCTGGGAAGAGTAGAAGAAAACAAACTCCACCCTCCAGGGGGAGGAGAAGCAAAGGGCTGGCAGGCCTCCTCCGCCTTCTGTCACACCTGCCTGGGTCCCCGCTTGCTTTTATAGTTAGCAGGCTGAGGCTCTTGCGAGGCTGAGTGATTTACACAACTTCACACAGAGAGTCAGTAGCCAAGTAGAAGTGGGGTTTTCTACCTCTCCCTTTGGCTCTCTTTCTGCTAGAATCGGCTGTGTGCTTCTGAGTGGTTGTGTGGTAGTCCATGGCTAGGTCACAAGAAGTCTCCTTTTTAGAGTACAGAGGATCTGTATATGTCCATGCTCAAAAAGAAAGAAGAAATAAGTTACTGTCTTCAAATATGTGTGTGTGCGCCAGGCGCAGTGGCTCATGCCTGTAATCCTAGCACTCTGGGAGGCTGAGGCAGGAGGATCACCTGAGGTCAGGAGTTTGAGACCAGCCTGAGCAAGAGTGAGACGCTGTCTCTGCTAAAAATAGAAAAAATTAGCTGGGTAGTCCTAGCTACTCGAGAGGCTGAGGCAGGAGGATTGCTTGAGCCTAGGAGTTTCAGGTTGCTGTGAGCTAGGCTGACACCAAGGCACTTTAGCCCAGGCAACAGAGCAAGACTCTGTTTCAGGAAAAAAAAAAAATATGCATGTGTGTGTGTGTGCATACATATATATGTATATGTACATATATATTTGGAAGGGAAGGCAGCACAGATTACTTGGGCTCGGTAGTAGAGTGCAAGGTTTAATTTTTATATTAAAGAAAACATTGCAGATTTTCATAATAGTAATATTTTTTATCATTTATTCAGTGCCATGCACTGCTCTAAGTAACTTACCTCCCTTTGAAGGACATGATATTATCAAGTCTCAGGTTATAAATGAGGAAAGAGGTGAGGGGAACTTAAATAATGCATTCCAGGCTGCACATCTTGGCTCATCCAGTTGTAAGTGGTAGAGCTGGTGTCTCAGTCAGTCTGGGCTGCTATAACAGAATCCCACAGATTGGGTGATCAAAACAACACACACTTGTTTTTTTATCGTTCTGGAGACTGGAAAGTCAAATATCAAGGCACTAGCAGATCTACCGTCTGGTAAAGGCCCTCTTCCTGGCTTGCAGATGGGTGCCTTCTCATTTTATCCTCATATAGTAAAGAGAAAAAATATCTTTCTCTTATTTCTTCTTATAAAGGCATTGATCTCATGCAGGAAGGCCCCACCCTCATGACCTAATCATCCCCAAAGGCTCCACGTCCTAATGCCATCACATCGAAGGACAGGATTTCAACATATTAATTTTAAGTGGACATAAACAGTCCATAAAAACTGGGATCCACAGCCACACAATATATGCTTCACATCTTGGGAATAAAGGTCACATTGCCTTGCACTTCTCTGGGTCCCCTGGCCCCTTGCACCTGCGTCATATTCCTCTGCCCTCCATCCACACACACAAGGAGAAGGGGGTCCCCGAAACATTCACAGATACTAGTAAAAGGGAGATAGATGCAGGCCTTGATTTACAACTATATTCCCTAGGGGCTCCAGTGTTGTGTAACAGCATTAATGCCTGTGAGTCTTCAGACAGAACTTAATGCAGACACTGTGTTGGGCAGTTGCAGTACAGATGCATGGTTGTTGGTCAAGTCCAGTGGGAGAAACAGGTTGTCAGCTCCTTGGGGATAGGAGCATCGTATTTTCAAGGTATCCCAGCACCTAGCATAGTCCCAGATCCTAGAATATAAGCGATGTTGAGTAAGTCTTTGTTAAACAAACATAAGAATGAGTGATTATTAAACAGCATGATAAATATTACAAAAGAGATACAAAATGCAGTCAAAGCATAAGACAAAAAGCAAATCACTTCCCAGGGGAATGGTAGGTGATAACTACTGAAATAAAATAAATTTTGAGCTGGATGTTGAAGAATGAATATGCATTGATGAGATGAGAGTTGTATTTATAGAATCTCATAATCTTTCTCATAAACATGTATTAATACATCTTGGGAGTAGAAGGTAAGGGAAATCAAAGGTCAAGGAGTGACTTCATCTACCCTGTAGTGAACATCTGCAGGTGTAATATCATTTACTCCTCATAATAGGCCTTTGACATGGGTTTTATAAACATTTCACTTTTGACAACAGTGAAACTGAGGCTCAGAGAAATAAAGCCATTTTTCCAAGGTGGTACCACTGGTACAGAGCAGGGCTGACATTTGAAGTTAGCTGGGTCACAGAGCGGGAGACTCTGTCTTAAAGTCTGATGCCTTAAAAATGCTATTATAAGACAGAAGTCATTTGCATCATGCTTCAGCAAGTTGGTAGGCCTTCCTGCCTCTGGAAACTACCAGAATTTCCATAGCAACAGCCAGCGGCTGGTTTAAGCAAAGTCTATGGTGCCTTGGCTGCAGGTTCTCCTTAAAGATCACTGGCTGGATGTGGATTAGAGAATGCCATGCTAGCCCTCCAAACACAGCCAGCCAGCCCACCTGGCTTTCTGATAAGCAGTGACCAGACAGTAAGACCATAATCTGCTTTAAAAAATATGTCCTAAGCAGATTGGCACTTGCTTTTAAAGAAAAGTGGAAAGAAATTGCCACATTTACCTACCCTTCAGACCACAATGACTGGGCACACCATGTTTTGCATCTATGTATATCCTCACCTCTCGTGGCTGATGTGGAAATTGCTTTAAAAGCCAACCCTATCCCTGTGGAGAGGCTCTCACAGTTCTCTGGCTGGGCTTCTCTTTCCCACTGCTTGACTTGGATATCCCATCTGAGCGGCCAGCAACCTACACTCTCACCTGGCTGTCAATTGTCAAGGTGATGTTTCCATCCATCCTTATTGATGGATTTATATTAACAGCACACCTCTAAAAGTCAGGCATCCTGTTGCTCTTCGTCTTGGCTCTCATTCACACAGCAGTCTAGACATTCTGAGAACAGAGTGAATTAGCACAGACTGTGGTGCATAAGGCAGGTTCAGAACTTCGGGGCCTAGGGGCTTTAAGGGGAATGGGATAGAGAAGTTTATTCTTCCTTTATCTTTCTTAAAATAGTTCCTTGTATCCCAGAAGAATAGTGAATCAAGCTTTTTATTGTTTATGACATTGATTGGCTTAGCCTGGTCTGGGAATCTGACTCACTCGCTTTATTTTTTTTTATCTGATTTTTATCCAGGTCATCCTAGTGGTGCACATCTCCAAGAGTGCCTGGCCACATGTGGATGGTGTAACTACAAAAGCTGAACTTCTGATTGTTTATTGCCTCATCGCTACTTCCCCATGGAGGTCTCAGCAGGAGGAACAATGAATGCCTTGGGCCACTCTGCATCTCTGGAGTCTAGTCTAGGGTCTCGAGTTTCATAAGCATTCAAGAAATGTTGAATTAATGAATGCATGTCTTGATATTTCCCCATCACACAGAATAAATTGGTTGGGATTATAATATTAATTTCCTGATATGGGTAGAAAGATTGTGTCTACTTTCACTGGGATTGATTAACAGACCATTTTTCCTTGAGGTGAAAGTCTAAACAACTTCGAAGACAAACTTAAATTGTCTTCTCTCTCTCACATCTACAAATCTCTACTAACTGGAACTTCTAGCCTCTGTGTTTGTGAATTCTTCCCATTCCAGTCTATCAGTAACCCCCACCCCTGTACCCTAACATCCATCTAAATTGAATTATTCATTTTTTCTTCTATATTTTCCCAGATCACATTTTTCTATTTTGGGAACTTTAAAAATTATAGGGATGTGAAAGTTACAATGAGAAAACTAAACCAAATCAAAACAACCCTGAACTGTCAGAATCAAGCATTCATGGATTTGAATCCCAGTTCTGACATGTATGAGCTGTGTGGCCTTAGAAAAATTAATTTACTGTGCTGAGCTTCTTTATAGGAAAATGATCACACCAATCGCCATGTTAAGCCTTTATGAAACTGTTCAGCCCATAGTGGGTGTTCAAAAATATTTTATAGCCTCCTTTTTCTGCTTTTTTAAAATAAATAATAAGTAGGACTGTACCCATGGAAGAGATATTAATGCTTGGATGCATTCATTCAATAGATATTTTTAAGCACCTGCACTATTGCTGGTTAGGCACTAGGACATGGTGCTGCACATGGTGGATCCAGCCCTGCTCTCATGGAAACTGAAGATGACGCTCAGTTATGCATGGGACAAACAAGAACCAAGTACCTTTAGGGTCAGGAGATTGTGCAACCACAGACCTCCATGGTTCTCACTCTCAAGGGATTTACAGCTAATGAAGAGGAGATGAATTCAAGGACAAAAAAGGGCACACAGTGTTAATCCAAGTTTCTTTGTCAAAAACACTGAAATTTGTTGGATAAGGAAACCTGTCCAAAGTAGCTTCCCTGTCTGCAGCCAACATTGAAACTGCTTCCGCAGAGGAAGGGGATGGACTCCTGCCAGACGGTCAGTCCTTTGATCTCCAACCAATATAAATATTACCATGCTGCTGCCGTGAAAATGGAGTTCTCTGCTTAATCCACTTTAATAATAAACAATTTAGCCCAAGGCCTGGTACATAGAGGTAGGGTCAGCATTCGTGGAGAGGCTGGTGAGGCATTTTCTCACCAAGAAATAATTTCCACGTGTTTCCTAGGAAAGTTCTGATTTTTTTATGTATGAGCTTGAGGGGCGCTCTGAGGTTATCCAGTCCAATTCCTCGTCCAAGAAGGCACTTTTTTCAGGCGTCCATTACATGCAAACAGGAAGCAAAGGTGGACGAGACTGGGAAACCCTGTGAAACAAGCCCACCCACCCACATATTGTAGGTCCTTTTCTGCGCTGTTTTTCTGTCCTCTAAATGGAATATCCCCCAATCCAATCTTTGCTTCTTGGTCTCTCACAGTTTAGGGTCTTTAACACACAATATGTTCTGAATCATACAGTCATCCCTCAGGCCCCGCCTGGGGGGGAAAGCTGGTTTGTAAATCTAAGTCCAGAGATAATTAATGCTTGAGGACAGACGATGGAGACCTGTGTAAAAAGACAAAGCCAGCTTGTCTTGGACACATCTCGGTGGAAAACAGCATCCTGTTAGGAAACAAGCATGGGCTTTGGGGTCAGACAAACTGGGGTTGGATGTTTGTCTTCTTGGTGTGTTGATTTGATCAAACATTTAAATTTTCTAAATCTTGTGTTCTCATTCATAAAACGAGAGTAATGTGTTCAGTTTATGAGGTTGTTGGGGGCATTGACTAAAATAACGTAAGCACCGAAGCCATAGCAGCTGCGTATGAATGTGATTTCTGTCCTCCCTTCCCTGGGTATGGTTGTTTCCTTGACTCTGCCTCTGTGTGCGCCTATACAAGTTTTTCCATTTCCTCCTAAAACCAACAAATTATAAGAAAAGGGTGCTCCCTCAGGCACAAGCCATTTTACTTTGTGCACGAAAGTCCCCAAGACACAGCCTCCGTGGGGTAAACCACGCCTCTGAGTTTGGGAACGGCTTTAAGCGGCAGAGGCGTGCGAGAGGCGCTTTGAGAACTTCGCGGCCGCGAGGTGCAAATGGGCAGCTTCGTCGCCCCGATCCCGCTTCCTGTCACCCGAGCAGAGCAGATTGCCCCCACCTGCAGTTAGCGCGCGGCCCCACTGTGCTTTTCACCTGTCTCTCACGGGAGACCTAAATGTGCTCTGACGCTAATAAACCTGGAATTACTCCATTTTATCACATTGTAGGCTGACGGCAAGGATGGGAAATCATGAAAACCCAACCTCCGCCTTATCCGTTGTCCCTGGGGCCGGAGCCTCCTTCTAACGGAGGATCAAACGGACTTCGGTTTTTGTGTGTGCGTGTTTGTTTCCTGTTTCATCTTACTATGCAGTTGAATTATTGTATCAACTGTTATGAAAACGCTTGTTTTTGATGGGGGTGTTAATATCATAGTGGGATTTTCTTATGCTTCTTCACTGAGTCCATTTCAGGCTTCCTAGATTCCAGTATCTGAAATCGAGGTGTACATTTTGATCATGTTTCTATCATTTCAGTGCATCCCTCAATTCTCAATGTCAGCAATATAATGGCACGTGGAGCAGTCCTTCCCCCTAATACAATTCCCCATGGGAACAGTGAGCCACAGGGAGTATTTATCTATGTTCTGTTCTACCCTTAGCCTGACGACCTCTATCTTCCCATCCTCAGCCCCAGGCCATGCTGACTGCCAGATTAGGAGAGGATCTTCCAAGATTGTTACTGCAACTCTGGAATAACATCGTGGCCAGGAACACCAGCTCCGATCCCATGCTGCCTGGGTTCACATTGGTAGCCACCACTTACTGACTGTGAGGAAATCGGCATGTTATGGAATCTTTCTTTACCTCTGTTTCATCATTTGTAATATGAAGGAAAAGTTGTATCTACTACCAAAGATTATTTTGAGGAACTAAAGAATGAATTAATATTAATATATATGTATTCTCATACACACATTGACATCTATTTTTTCTATCTAGATCTAAAACCATGAGTTCAATACAAAAACTCCAACTCCAGTACAATACTACGAGGTTGATTTTAGCTTTTTCTCTTTCCTTGTTTGCAGTTCCCTTCTCCAATAGGAACTTGTCTCCTATTATCCTTGATATATTTGCTTACTTGATCAATCTTCCTGAAGGTAATCAATATTGTGGCTACTGCCCTTACCTGGCACAGAGCTCATCTCATCATCAAAACTTCAAGGAGTACCTACCACAGTATGCACTTTCAATATAAAAGTGCCCAGATCCACGGAGTCACTCAATACTTGTTAACAGTTATTTATTATTTCGTATGTGAGAAAACGGAGGTCCAGCAAAGGCCAGATTTCAGCCCTAAGGTCACACAACAAATTAGGGGATGAACCTAGACTAAGATATAGGTCTCTAAATAATCTCTCCTTAAACCACTCTCCACTATGTCTGTGACACTTCACTCAGAGTCTCAGATATCTTTTGCCCTTATGAGCTTCACAAAAGAATCCTTCATCTAGAAAAAAATACATCTCTGGTTGAGCTAGGTCTGGGTATATGGTCTCTGACCTTAAAGAGAGCAAAATCCAATGGTAGACAAAGATGAGGGAACAGAGTGTCTACGCAGTGTTGCTGGTGTTACAACAAAATAGGGACATGGAAGTCCCATTGAGGACTGCAGTGGTTCCTTCTGCCTGACTAGGTCAGTGTGGGAGTAACACTGAGATAGTCACAAAAGAAATGACACATAAATCCTCATGAAAGATGAATCAGAAGGAAAATAATATGGTCGGGGAGGGCATTACAAATCTACTCATCATTCATGCATGCAACAAATATTTATTGAGCATTAATTATCCCCTGAGTCCAAGCTACCTTCACATTTTGAGTTATTGCAATTGCTCCCTAACTGGTTCCCTGTTATGCAAACCTTACTTCTGGCTTATAAACACAGGGGTCTTTTGACACTGCAAATTTAATTATGACCCCACTCACCCCCATTTAATACCTGCCCACTAACCTCCATGTGACAGAAAGGCCCTACACTGTCTGGCTGCTGCTATTTTTTACAGACTTCTTTCACTCCATCTGCCACTTGTTCTCTGGGGTCTAAATTTAAATTTTAAATTTCTTTAAATTTTCTTTAAATTTTCCTAAAATCCCCACTTTTTCAGGACACCTGGCCTCAGAGCCCAGGTCAGGTGCCCTTATGACAAGCTCTGATAGCACCCCAAGACTTACACTTTCAGAGCTCACTTTATGATTTGAACTGCACTTAATTTGAATGAATATTTTTGCCAGGCCTCCCCTGTAGCCTGTGCTGCTTTTATTTGCTATTGATTGTCAAATGCCTAGTACATTGAATGGGACATGGTAGGTACTCCTTGAAGTTTTGATGATGAGATGAGCTCTGTGCCAGGTAAGGGCAGTAGCCACAATATTGATCTGGGTCTAGCACCCAGATTTGGGTTCCTAAATACCATTTTCCACTTATAAGTGGGAGCTGAATGAGGGATATATATATATGATCATAAAGAGATGCAATGGATGTTGGACCCTAAGAAGGGGGGAGGGATAAAAATCTACCTATCAGGTACAATGTACACTATTCTGGTGATGGGTATACTGAAAGCCCCAACTTCAGCATGATACAATTCATCCATGTAACAAAAAACACTTGTACCCTGTAATTTTTTTGAAAAAAGTAATAAAAAACGAGTAAATACCATTTTCAACTGGAGAGAACCATTGCTTTTTGGAAAATATCTCATTATAGGACAGGAGCAAAGAAAGACAAGAAGAATCTGAAACATTGTGTTGTGTGACAAAGTCAGAAAGTGCCCAAAGAATGATGGAGATGTCCCAAAAGACACAGAAACCAGGCTGAAGAGGATCCCACTGGCTACATCTGGGAAAACTGGGGCATGAAAATAGTAATGACAATAAAAGATTATAACCCATTGAATAAACTATGAAACCATAAGTACATACTAATTAAATATATATAAATAAATAAAAGTTGATGAGAATAGAATAGTCTCAAAGTTAACTCCTTGCAATATAATTTGTTAATTTCCAAGAGAAAAACGGTAGCTTTATTGTGAACAAATATGGCAGAGACTGAATTAATCCAGAAATCAAAATAAATATCATGAGGAATGGGGGCAATTGAAACTGTGCTTCATCTGATAGGAGTCGATGAGAACACAGCATCGATTCTCTGATGCTTTTGCCAAAAAAATGTATAACCCCAACCATGAAGAAACATCGACCAAGCCTAAATTGAAAACATTCTACAAAATAGCTGGCCTGTAATCCTGAAAAGTGTCAAGGTTGAGTACATGCAATATTTGTCTTTCTGTGTCTGGCTTACTTCACTCAAAATAATGACCTCCAGATCCATCCATCTCAGGGAGGTAGCGAACAGAACAGTAGTTACCAGGGCTTAAGAAGCATGTGGGTTGGAGAGAGAGAGGAAGAGAGGTTGGTTAATGGGTACAAACATGCAGTTAGATAGAAAGAATAAGTTCTAATGTTTGGTAGTGGGATAGGGTGACTATAATTAATAACAATGTATTATATATCCCAAAATAGCTAGAAGTGATATTTTCAAATGTTCTCAACACATCAAAATGATAAGTGTTCAAGGTGATGAATATCCTAAGTGCCCTGACTTCATCATTACACATTCTGTGCATGCAACAAAATGTCACATGCGCCCCATAAAAATGTGAAAAATATTATATATCAATAAAAAAGTTCCAAGGTTATAAAAGTCAAGCCAAGGCTGAGAAACTCTTAGGGATTGATGGAAACTAGCAAGACATGACAAGTGAATGCAGCTCCTGATTATGGACTGAATCTTCTTGCTGTTAGGACCACTGGGGACATTTGACTAGTGTGTGAGTAGATGATGGTAATATACTGATGTTAATGATTTGATCTGAATGTTTGTGTTGTGACTATTCGGAGTACAACCTTCTTGGTGGGACAGAATATTCAGTGATGATGGGGCACCACGCCAGCAACTTACCAACTAGTTCAAGGAAAAAAATGTTCTTTATACTGTGTATGTTGGTTTGAGATTGTTTCAAAATGAAAAGAAAAAAAATAATGAAGATACTCCCAAAACAAAGCAAGGGAAAGAAAGAGAAAAAAGAAAAGGAAGGAAGGAAGAAATGAGAAAAAAAGAATGAAAGAACCAAAGAAAGAAAGGCTAAAGAAGGCAGAGAGACAGCTCTAGATCAGCATTTGATAAACCCTTGGAACAAATCCAGCCTGCCACCTATTTTTATCATGGCTCATGAACTAAGAATGATTTTTATAGTTTTAAATGGTTAAAAAAATAAAAAACCCTACATTTTACAATACATGAAAATTATATGAAATTCAAATCCCCATGTTCATCACTAAAGTTTAATGGGAAAACAGCCATGCTCATTTATTTGCATATTGTCTATGATTATCTTCATAATATAAGACAAGACTGAGTTGAGTAGTTGAAACAGAGACTGTACGTAGTTCTTCATTAGTTCACACTCCTGCTGGCACCCAATTAATTTCAGTGACACAGTTACACCTCAACAGAGTTCCATGTGTATCACACACTATTTTAGTAACTCCCAGTGTAGATGCATCTTGTCAAAATAAGAAGAAAAAACTGGACTCTGAATGTTGCACTTTTAAGGCATAGTGGAGTGTGGATTATTTTACCATCCAATTAGTTGTCAAAACATTTTGTTTCTTATGTGATGACATTATACCTTTGTTAAAAGAGTAACAACATACATTTGCATTACCATGCCAAGCACTCATAATATTCCCAATTCACAGGAATTCAGGGGGCAAAAAAATGAGAACATTTGAAATGGAGTATTTCATAACAAAATGTCTTCACAAAAATAATAAATGAAAATGAAGTTTCAACCCAAGTAAATTTTTGAGTTTCACTTGTTAGCCAAGCAACACAAAACATTTACCAATCATGAGCTAATTAAATTGTGTTTGATTGCAGCAGCAGAAGAAATCTATCCAGAGAAAATAAACTTCAGGCTATTAGCCTTTGGTGAGAAGAGGAGATGGAAGAGTTGAGGATGTTGGGGGTAACATCAACAGTTAGTTAAAAAAATAAAACTCAGCAAATATTATACTTTCAAGTGATTTTCTTGGCACCTGATGAATCTACAGATGCTACTAATACTGCTAATTAGTTGTTTATTTGAGAAGTCAATGCCGAATTTTAAGGACTGAAGAATTCGTCCCTATTATTAGTCTGTATGGAAAAACTTCAGGTGAGAATATTTTCAAAGTAGTGAAAACACTAATTCAGTAAAACCTAAAATGGAATCTGCTACGATTTTTTTTTTTACATGTGATGATGGGAAAAATATGTATGTATGAAGCAAAAGAGTTAATTTGGACCAATTTATAAAGCTTGTGAAAATATTTGAAGTCTATAATTATTCCCATGTTACCCATCAATAAGCACTTTGTGAAAACTATTTGAACTTGTTGTGTGTTATTGAATGCACAGTATCAACAGTGAACTTTACCTGTTCTTGTGAATTTAACTATCCCATCATCAGTTCTATGATTTTTTTCAGCAATAAAAGATGAATATCTTGAATTTTTCTACCACACAGCAGTTGGATGGCTTAAAGTTTTATTATAATTGTTTGAGCTCAGGGCAGAGATTAAAAATTTTTTGAACCAGAAAATCCATCTTCAGCCACTTTTGTATAACATTGAACAGATTTAGAAATTAGAATTTGTAGTAACCTTGCTAATGTTTCATGAATGAATTCAACATAAAATTATAAGGTGAAACAGTGATATCCAAACCTTATACCGTGGTAGTAAAAACGTCCTCTCAATGGCAACTAATGTTTGACTCACAAGTAATATCAGTCTGCTTTTTAACTTCCCCTGCTATCAGAAATTAAAACCAGAAGCAATATTGCCATGCCCCATAAATTTGCAACAGATTTTTCTGAGCTCAAACTACAGTTCCAGCAATGTTTTTCAGACACTAACACAACTGCAAAAGATATTTTTGTATTTCAAAACTTATTTAAATATTCACTAGAGGAGCTTCCACCTAACCCTCAACTGAAAGTGATTAATTTGTAATGTAATAACTGTAAAAGGCAAATGTAGAAAAGAACCTAATAAAATTCTGTAAGTGCCTTCCAAACAATAAATATGCTCAATCATGTGCTCATGGATTGATACCAATATTTGGCAGTACCTAACTGTAAAAAGACAGCTTCAAAGATGAAATATGTAAATTCTTACTACGGATCAGCATTAAAAGACGAACATTTACAATTGATGTGAGGTTGAGGAACGCAAACTTTGAATTCCAATAAGTAAAATGTTACCCCCCCAAAAAAGTATTATCTTTAGTAGGCCTATATTAGAAGAAATACACTCAATTATTATTATATTTTAAATATTATCAGTACAAAATTTTTTGGCAATTTGTTTTGCCTTTCTTTGTATAGTTACCTAATCATATTTTTGATTTTGCATTTTGGCCCACAAAGTGTAAAATATTTACTACCTATCCCTGAAAGCCTAAAATCTATTGCTATCTGATAGTATTGAATACATTTTAGTGTTTTATTTTGGTTATGATAATGATATTGTGATGTGTAGAGGAAGTATTTTATTCTTATAGGCCAGATGCTAAAATATTTAGAGATAAGGTGTCGTACCTGCAATTTAATTTTCAAATAGATCAGCAAAGGAAAAGCAAGTGTGATAAAAATGTGAAAATTAGTGAATCTACACAAGTGGTATACACGTGTTTGAGTCTTTCAATCTCTGCAACTTTGAACGTTTCGGAATAAAATCAGGGAAGAAAAGAAGCCTTCTCTGGCCATGTTATATAACTTAACTCTCAGTCACTTTCTAAACAACGTTTCTATTTTATTTTCATGTTACTTATTATAACATAATATATTATTGATTTTATTTTTTAAATTCCTTTATTTATGTGCTTATCATCTATTCCCCTGAGATGACATAAGGTAGTTGAGAGTAGGGACATGTCTGTTTTATTCCTTGCTCTGTCTGGAGCAGCTAGAAAAGCACTGACATATTGTATTCGATATATTCAAGAGTATTTGTTGACTAAATGAAAAAAAAGAAAATGAGAAAAGTAGAAAACAAATCCATAAATGAAGGGCAGTGCATCACTCGCTGACACTCAAAGGCTTTAAAGACAGCCCAGGTACCCCCTCCACGCAGTTCTCCAGCCACCAAGTGAATTCTGTCCAGCCCCTGCTTCCAACCTGCTAGCACTCTGTCATCCGGGCTCTAGTCTTTACCTTGTCTGGGCCATACAGGGTTGATCCTTAGGATGTCAGATGTTTGAACCTATAATTTTTCCTACAATTGGCTTCCTCTTCTTCCTATCGTCACTGGTACTTCTTAGTCCCAGGCCCTCAGAATCAGTCCCACTACTGGGGAGAATGCTGTCTTTCAGGCCCTGGGCCAGTCACAGTAGTGATGGCCTTTTAGTTTCCTTTGTTTCTCCCCCAAATCCTTTAATGTAGGTATTACAATCTCCATTGTGTTGGCAAGACAGCTGAAACACATGAAGATTACATACCTTCTCTGAAATTATATTAAGTTAGTGGGGTGGAGGCTGGAGTAGAACCCAAGTCCCCGTAGGACAATGTTTCTGAGTGTGTTTTTTCCTCTACCGTGTTTGTGATACTTATTTCCTTGTCACCTGTGGAGAAAGCCCTTGGCGGGGATATCCATTTCTATGCTATGCTAATATTTCTAAGAGCAGTGACTCGGTTTCATTGAAATCAGTACCAAGCCCTGCCAGGAAACTGTATCTGACTCACAATTAATCCCCAGGCCCCTCTATTAAGGACTTGTTGAATTAATATGATTCAATTGCCTAAACCTCAAATATTGCACTTTCTTAAAATGTCATTACTGCTTTTCCCCAGTGCAGTAATTAATAAATTAATCTCAGCAGTCTGAAGGGCATGCAGATGGACAAAGTACACATGGCTGACCTGCAGGGTAAAGCAGTCTCTCAGTTACTCACTTTCTTGGGGTTCTATTATATATGCAGTGTAATGTAGTTTATGCTTCTTCCCCTCCCTGCATAACCAGCAGCCACACTGGCCTCCTTGTTATTTCTGGACCGTGCCAGGCATGTCTCCCTCTCAGAGCCTTTCTCTGCTGAGCTCCTCTGCACTTCGCTTAGGTCTGGTCTCAAATACCACTTCCTCCTGCATCCACCATATTCATCTGTGTCACCCCGCTTGTCCACCCCATACAGCCCCTGCCCTCATCCTCATTGTCTTTTTTATCTTCCTTCCCTGATCTATATTTTATAACTTATTTCTTATCATTTTAATTTATTACACATTACCTTTCCCCCCAATAGAATGTAAGTGGGGCAGGAATTCTGTATTGCTCACTATTACTCCTCAGCATCTAGTACAATGACAGGCACACAGTGGTTGCTCAATAAACAGTATGTTTATTTGATGGTTTTTGAATTAATTGATAAATGTGCTCCTGCCTTTGTAATCTTGTGCAAGTATGCGTGGTATAATACAATATTTCTCTGTTCCTTCTAAGCCATGCATCATTTTGATAAACTTGAATATTATCATTTTCCTAAACTCCTGGGATAGGAGTCATATATACCTCTCCATGTGAATAAACCCTGAGCCACCAAATACATGATCTGTCTTCCTAGCCCTGCTGGATAGGAAGATTGGCCCCAGTTTTGCTTCATTCCTCTATTAGTGTTTACACAATTTTTTTATTTACAAAACATCATTTCATGTTATAATAGTGACTGTCATTCTCCATTCTATATATTCTTATCCAGAAAGTCTAAAATGTTCCTTTCCTTTCTCTTTCCTTTTTGATCCACACAACACAGTAAGTTTCGACTGAACTTTCTGAGTCTTTGTTTTTTCAAGTGTATAATGAGGACAATAGACCCACTGGCAGGATTATTGTGAGAATTAGGAACAACATTCATGAAGTACTTGGCACAGAACAAATAGCTCCTGGCTGCCTCTTTTACCAAATGATTAGCCTTGCCCTTGGAACTATATTTGCCACACTAAACTGGTCTGGAAATTTACCATTTCTCTCCTAAGCAAATGTTTTCACAGCAAAGCAAAGTGAGCTGCGACAAAGAGCTTCCTTCCACTGTTTCCAAGTTGCCTGGTCATGTCACCTTCATTAGCTGCTCCATCAGACCTGGGATTGATGGGCGTATTTTGTCACCTGCGGATGCCTCATATCTGTAGGCTGCAAAAGAAACAAGACAGCCCTAATTTGTTTGATTTTGTGTCGCATCCAGGTACTCCTTCAATATTGAGACTGCTAATAATTGAATGTTTTGCTACCTAGGCTTGAGTTATCTAACAATAAAAGGAACGCAGAGCCCAGGTGAGACTGCAGCAAATTATAGGAGGCCTCTTCCCAGGTTGATTGCTTTTGTATTTAACTGTATGCTAATTATTAGTTCTGCAAGACAGATACCCAAAGAAATAGCAAAGTAAAAGCAAAAAAAAAAAAGACAACACATGGATATATATGTAAGTTTCACAGGACAATTCATCAAATTAAAAGACAAAAAAAACAAACAATACATGAATACCTTCAAAGACATAGTTGGCATGGTTGCCTAGAAATGTAGGCATGTGGAAATACAGAATTTCTTTTACCAGAAATAGACATCTACTGTGGGTTCCCAGCCCAGTTGAGATAATGCAAAGAGAAAGCTCAGCTATGCTGGTGGAGGAGGGCCTGGCCATCACCTTCCCTGGCAATCACCTGCCTAAGGCACAGAGCATATCCAACATTCCTTTCCTGTTAAGATCCATTGATTCGCGGTATCTTAATACAATTCAAACCCATTAGCATGGACACATTTACAATTCGGTGTCTCTTGACCACTTAACCCACACTCAGAGTGCTGGGGCCCATTCTGCCCTCCTCCTCTGGACCAGGACACTCTTGCCTAGTCTTGGGCTATTGGCTGTGTCCAGGATGACTTTCCACCTGCTCCTCCCCAACCACTTTACTCTTCATCTAAGATGCCCGGGGGCGGGGTCAGCATTCATGTCATTTCAAGGGAAGAAAGACATTGCTCCAAGTCCTCAGGCAGGTAGCCACCCCTGTCTGAACACCACAGCCCCCTGGTATGGCTGATGGAGCTCTCACCATCCTCTTTCACAAGTGTTTGACCTCCCAGAGAACACAAGCCAGGCCGCCCTGCTCTAGAGGTGGACAATAGCACACTGTGAACACTCAGCAGGTGCTCAGCACAAGCCTTCTTGACAGCAGAGCCACACCTGTTCTGCAGAGCTGAAGTTACAGAGCTGAACTAAAAGAAATTCTGCTAACGTACCTACCCAAAATCCAATCCTTTTCCCCATGCTCTTATCTCAAAAGGAAAAGACAAAAGATACTTGGAACTTCAATTCTTCCACTGCCATGTCTTTCTTTTCTACTAGGATGGACACTCCTCAAGGATGGTCACCTCATCTTCAACCTCACACCAACCCAGTGGCCTTGTCACCCCTTCTTCATGGATACTTACCCATCTCTGGCCTTTTGGTTCTAATCACTCTGCCTAGAATCTTCTTTTCCAACTTCTCTTAGTGAGTTAGTCATTTAAGGCCCTGCTTAAAAGCATTCGTTTTAGGTATGGGCTTCCAGAAGTCAACCCTAAAGTGGAAATTTATTTGCAAGTGATTTATGAAGAAAGATCGAGTTGAAGCAGAAAACCAAATGGAAGGTAGGAGGCAGGAAAGGGAAGAAAAGGAAGCCAAACAAGAGCAAGTGCTCAGCAAAGGCTCGCAGAAAATTGGCTTTTCTTCTATGTTTTCTTCTAGGAGTTTTACAGTTTCAAAGCACCAACATTTATCCAAAGAAGACATATCAATGGCCAACAGGTATATGGAAAAGATACTTTGTGTCATTAACCATGGGAAATGCAAATCACAATCCCAATGAGATATCACCTCACAATTGTTAGGAGACTGTTATTAAAAAAAAAAAAAGAACGAAAAATAAAAGAGAAGAAAAGACAAGAGTTGGTAAGAAAGATATTGAAACACTTGTACCCTGTTAGTGGAAATGTAAAATGGTGCAGCTGCTATGGAAAACAGTATGAAGGTTACTCAAATAATTAAAAATGGAACTATCTTATGATCCAACGATTCCATTCCAATTTTGGGTTTTTATCCAAAAGAATTGAAAGCAGGAATCTCAAACAAATATCTATACTCTCATGTTCATTATAACATTATTCACAATAGCCAAGATAGAGAAGACATCTAAATGTCCATTAGTATATTTAAAAGGTGGAATACTATTCAGCCTTTTAGAAGAAGGAAATCTTGTCATCAGTGACAGCATGCATGAGCCTGGCAAACATTACGCTAAGTGAAAGACTAATACTGCATGATCTCACTTATATGTGGAATAAAAAATGGTCAAACTCATAGAAACAGTGAGTAAAATCGTTGCCAGGGTCTGCAAGGAGGGTACATGGGGAGTTGTTCAGTAAGTGTAGAGCTTCAGTTACAAAAGAAGATAAAGTCCTAGAGATCTGTAGGATGGCATAGTGCCTATAGACAACAATGCAGTATTGTACATTCAAAAATGTATTAAGAGTATAGTTCTCATGTTAAGTTTTCTGAACATAATTTAAAAAATAGGCAACAATATCTAGTCCAGAAGTGGGTAAATATGATCCACTGCCTGGTTTTGTAAATAAAGTTTCATTCACACACACACCACACACACACACACACACACACACACACACACACACACACACACACGATACCCAAAAGAAGGCATGTTACAAAAATTGCTTATGTGTAATAGGTTTCCAATGAATGCTAGTTCCCTCACCTGATCTTGCTCCAGTTAATACTATTGCCTGGCAAACTGGCCTTAGGCTGAAGCTTGTTCCAGACATATGAAAAGTGACTTAGTTACTTCATAACATGTTTTCTCAGTTCAGGGAAGAAAAGGCGGTAATTTGATTTATAATGATTAATAAGGTCATTGGAAGGTTTGCAATTATCTTCTATTTCCTATTTTAATCAGGGTAACAGAATTGAGTCTAGATAGGTGAATCTCTTTATACTGCTAACTAACCTGGCATCAGCGGTCTGTGGAAAAGTTAATTTGGGTTGCAAATAATGAACCTATTTAGCAGGATTTTGTTCACCCTATTTCTTTCATTATTTCATCCTCTGTATTATTTGGGAAACTGTGAATAATTGAGAGATGATGTCAACATTCTGTGATTTACAGTTCATTCGCCACATGGGGCTGGTGAGGGATGAGTTGCCTGCTGACAGGGACAAAAGGTGAACAGTGTCCAAGTGATCAAGCCCCTGATCAAATATCTCCGGAGGGGCCCCAGAGAGCCTGTGAAATCATCTGCCCAGTCCCAGAAGGAGATTCTGGCACCCACAGCACCTGAGCTAAAGAATCAAAAGGTATGGATTCTAATCCAATAAAGGGAGCCAACTTAGAAATCTTGACAGGTAATGAGACACTCACATCCGCCAAGGTGAACAGATGGCCTCCTTCAGAAGACACAGAGCAATTGTCACTAAAAACAGGACTTCAGATTGTGTGAAAAGAAGGCGGCTCTCCAGCCTTGGTTCCCTGGGAAAACAGGATGAGCCATGTTTGAGATGAGAGGAAGGGAGGGGAAATTCAAGAATGAAAGATTGTTTGCAGAAATGGATAGCTGGGGAGATAACTCTCTCTTTGGTCTAGGATTTCTAAGAAGATGGTGTCATTGTGTATTCATTGCTGAAATGAAAAGCACTGTCACACCTGGCAGAAATACAGAGATTTGGGGATTTAAAGAAAGAACATCAGAATAATGTGTGTTTGTTTTGTTCCTAAAATGTGAAGTAACTAAATCCTTTCTGGGTCTTGACACATAAAATTTTATATATACACATATATATACATTTTTTTCCTATCAAATGACTACAAATATAATTAAATCTACATTGTATTTTAATTCTCTCCAGAGTTGGGCTTTATCCCAAAAGACTGCTTTGTGTATAATATATGAAGTTTTTAGAAAAACAGTATTGAATAGACAATTTATCTGACTTGGCTAACACAGTGGTAAAAGGAACTAAAATTCCCATTCGGTAGGATTCCAGATTCAGGAGTACCTGAGACATGACATCTTTATCCTTCGAGGGGGCTTCTCAAGTCCCTCCTCTCAGGAAGGCAAGCTGGCCATGTTTTACCGACAAGTGGCATGTATCGTTTTCACACCTGTAAACTCAGGAAGGGTGACTGAAGGTGGCCCAGCCTGATAGATTTACTGATAACTGCTAACGTGTGGAAAGCCATCCCAACCCACTGTTCTTGTGGAGGGTTTTCCCCTAAGAAAACATCATATTTCCAGTATTTCCTCTCTCCATACTGCGGGGGGAGGGTACAGGAGGGATGGACTGGATTACCTAGTTGGTAAATTTGGGAAGAATCAGATGGGTATATCTGGCTCCAAGCTCTTAGGAGCCAGCTTCCCACCGGGAGCATGAACTCCTTTCTGCGCCTCCTGCTGCAGGGTTTGCCCGGCCAAGCTGCCCGCTGTGCTGCCGGCACTGGATGGGCAAATCTGCTGCTGAACCCTGCAGCTCAGGTGGAAGGCGAGCTTGGCTCATCCTTACAACTACATCTCTCAGGTCGGCCTCAAGACTTAATGTGGGTGATCAGTGAGTCTCCATTTTTAAAAATCATTACTTCTCAAACTGTTTGAACACAGGCAAGGAAGAAAGATATTTATTGGGGACTTCTTCCGAAAGGACCCCAACAGGAATCTATAGTAAAATAAGAGTGGCATCTGAAGGTAAACTCAAGGGGAAGAGCTTATATTTGTATATACCTGGTGCTTAGTATCCACACACTAGGTGGACTGTCCTACTGGCCAGGATAACTGATCTCAATTACCAGGGGAAGAAGGGTTTCTGCTACACAATGAGAGGTCGATAGGACTATATCTGGAGCATTGGGGAAATTCCCTAGAGCGCCCCTGTGTATTTCTATGTTCAGTAGTAAAGGTTAATGAAAAACCATAGCAACCAAAAACAAAAACAAAACAAAAGAAAAGAAACAAAACACTGACCAGTTGAGGTCCTAGCTGAGAGCAAGGGAACCTTGGCAAGGGTGATGGAAGAAAAAAGTGACAAATACTCACTATGACTGTACGATCAGTTGCAGAAACAAGGGCTTTAGAAGCTTAGCATATTTTATTCCTTGCTTGTGTATGTGTACATGAGAAAGTGTATATCCCCTGCACGTCTATATCTATACACACACACACATATATACGTATACAGACATAGACATAGATCACGTAACCTAATGTTTCCATCTCTCTCCTCATTCACCTTATTATTTTGTACACATTTTATGGGAGGTTAACTTTATCATTTTAGTTACTTAACCAGCTTAATTGGAGGCTAACACAATTGATTCTTCAGGCAACAAAATACTCAGATTAGACTATGACCGAATCATTCATGGGCTTTCCTCTCTAGAACCTACTCACATGGCAATTCTTCCCAACTGGAATAAACTCTCCTTCAGAACTTAGCACTGTATTCTCGATACCTACGAATGGCAGGTACTCAAGATATGTTGGCCAGAAGTAAGGAAAGAAGAAAAGAAGGAAGAAAAACAAGGCAGAGACGGAAAGGATATGAAGGAAGAAAAGTGATTATAAACAGAATAACAAGAGAATGTGAAAATAGTAATGTTATTTTAGTGCACAGGATGCTATAAACATGTCAACTCAAAGAGGGAATGTCAGAGTTTATTCCTAACACAAAAGTCCTAAATTCTGAAAAATTACTAACATTCCAGTACTTCTTTCTTTTGTTGCATTTATTTTCTCTTTTATTTATATTTTATTGTACACATTTAAGGTGTACTACATGATGTTTTGATATACGTATCAGTATAAGGCTCTATATATTATTGTGAAATGATTATTACAGTCAAGAAAATTGACATATCCATCATTTCACATAAATTGTGTGTGTGTGTATGTGTTTGTGTGTGTGTGGGGGGGGGGGTGTGGTAAGAACACCTAAAATCTACCCTCTTAGCAAATTTCCAGTATGCAATATTATTAACGACGGTCTTCATGCTTTACATTAGATTTCTAGACCTACGCATTCTACAAAATTGCAACTTTGTACCCTTTGAGCAATACCTCCTCATCCCATACCTCATCCCTGATAACTCTGTCTTCAACCTTTTTTAGCTTCCAGGTATATATGAGATCATGCAGTATTTTTCTTTCTATGTCTGGCTTATTTAATTTACCATAATGTCCTCCAGTTTCACACATGTTGTTACAAATGGTAGAATTTCCTTCTTTTTTAAAGCTGAATAATATTTCATTGTATTTCCTGAATATTACCTCTCTCATTCTTTCTAGAGTCATTAGACCTTTTCATTATCATTTTCAAATTTCAATCTGTCTTTCATATTTTTCCTATCTTTTTTGTCTAGGCACTCCAAGTGATTTTCTCATGTTTACCCACCAGTTCATTAATTCTTTTCGTCTGTTGAATTGGCTGTTTAAACTATCAGTTGAAATTTTTTATGATTATTTCAATGACAATATTTTCCATTTTTGTTTCTATTTAGTTCGTTTATTACTCATACTGGTGTTCTCTTCATTTTAATCATTTTAGCAATGTTTGCACTCCATAGGCTACCCAACAGTCTACTCTGAAGTCTGGGAATCTGATTCTGCTGGGATTTTTGGTTAGTCTGTACTTTACTGGTCTCCTTTACTTGAATTCAAGTTCCTCTGGGGGAATTTTTCTTCTTCTTTACTATTTTCCCAGAGTCTGGACCAATTCTTGACACACAACTGATCTTGATAAATATTTGTTGAAATACTATATATGGGATTGTTTCTTTGTAGATTTTGAAATTTTGTTCTATGAAGTCATGTTCCCCTGAATTTTATATGCGAGTCTCTTGGGTGGCCTAGTTAAGGACATGCTTTGTGTTTGGTTTTGCCAGGCACCCCAGGGTATCACCAGCTCAGGAGCACAATTTGATTTAATTATTAGCTTAAGGGGATGGTATGGATTCAACACTCAATCATCCATGAGAGCAAAACTGTATAGTGTCCAAGTCAAGATAGATATGCTTCTTAATCAACCTCTGGTGTAAATAGGTATGCACAAACACACATATGTGTATGTGTATATATGCATACATGCATATGTGTAGTATGATATATAATCTACCATTTAATTTTGGACAAAGCCACCTTAGGGTCTTGGCTTTCTGTGTGGGTTCCAACTCCAATGTCTCTGCTTGTTGACACTCCAAATCAACTCTTCTTCCCTCTCCACTCTGCACTGAGAGCTTATGCCCACACCTGCTGCCCTGTTTTTTAATTCTTTATTTTTTTTAGTCTGGTTTACTTTCTTAAGAGCTCACTTACATTTATCTGGCATTTGTCTATTTTCTTTTGATAAGCTTTTGTTCATGTCTTTTGTCCACTTGTTAATAAGGTTGTTTGTTTTTTTCCTGCTGATTTGCTTGAGTTCTTTGTAAATTTTGGATGTTAGCATTTTATCAGATGTATAGCTTGTGAATTTTTCTCCCATTTTGTAGGTTGTCTGTTTGTTTTGTTCACTATTTCCTTAAATGGGCAGAAGCTTTTTAGTTTAATCAAATCTCATTTATTAATTTTTATAGTTGCCATGATTGCCATTCAGGTCTTAGCCATAAATTCTTTGCCTAGACCAATATTTAAAAGAGTTTTTTTTTCATATTTTCCTCTAGAATTCTTTTAAGTCTTTTATCCATCTTGAATTGATTTTTGGTGAGTGGTGAGAGGTAGGGATCCTGTTTCATTCTTCTGCATGTGGCTATCCAATTTTCCTAGCACCATTTATTGAATAGGGCTTTTTTTCCCAGTGTACATTGTTGTCTGTTTTTTCAAACATTGGTTGATTATAGGTAGATGGTTTTATATCTAGGTTCTTTGTTCTGTTCCATTGGTCTGTGCCTCTATTTTTGTACCAATGTCACTAATCATCAGGGAAATGCAAATTAAAACCACAGTGAAATATCACTTTACCTTAGTTAGAATATATTTTATTAAAAAGTCCAAAAACAATAGAAGCTGTCTTGGATGCAGAGAGAAAGGAATGCTTATGCACCATTGGTGGAACTGCAAATTACTGCAACCCCTATGGAAAACAGTTTGGAGATTCCTCAGAGAACTAAAAGTAGTACTATCATTTGATCCAACAATTCCACTGTTGCATATCTACCCAAAGGAAAAGAGGACTTTTCATACAAAAGACACCTGCACTCAAATGCTTATAGCAGCACAATTGAAAAGATGTGGAGTCAAACAAACTTCCCATCAATTCATGAGTGGATTACTAAAATATGGTATATGTATACCATAGAGTACTACTCAGCCATGTAAAAAGATGAATTAATACCTTTTGCAACAGTCTGGATGGAATTGGAAACCATTCTCCTAAGTGAAGTATCTCAAGAATGGAAAAACAAACACCACATGTACTCACTATTAAATTGGAACTAACTGATGAGCACATATATGTACAGAGGTAAGTAAAACTCAGTGGAAATCAAGCAGAGGGAGGTGGGAGAAGGGGAGGGGTAAAAACCTACCTAATGGGTACAAAAAACACTATTTGGGTGATGGGCACACCTATAGCCAGGACTCAAACATTACAAAAATGATCCATGTAACCCAAAACATTTGTACACACTTAATATTTTGAAATCTAAAAAATAATAAAAATTATAAATATTTTTTTAAAAAGTGCTCAACTATATGTTTAAAGACTACTTGTTACACTATGTTCATTATTTCTGAGTGTGATGCAATCAGAGGGATGTAGGTTTATCTATTGTGTTATATCACTAGACATATAACTTACTTTGCTCAAGTTTTTTTCATTGGAAATTATTAATGTGCTTAAAGTTTCATTTTATCAAAGTTATACATAGTTGGCTTTTAAAGAAAACAGAATGCCTATGCCCTCATACCTCCCTATCCTGAATTGCTGCTCTCCAAAGGCAATAATTTCATCTATTTTAGATGTTTCTTCTGGCATTTATCTCTATATTTCTAAGCACAGGTATTTTTGCTATAATGTCAAATATATTACCTAAAAAGCTGAGAGTTAGGGGAATTGAGGCCTAAAAATAACAGATTTATGAGAAAGTTAGGGTTTAGCACAGAGCACTGAAAACTTGGGTAACTTTGAAATGTGGAGCATCAACAAAAACAATAACAAGCCTAATAAAAAGAGTCACACAAATAAATCTCCCATGTCATTTTCACCCGGCATCGCAGTCTCTGAATCCTTTGCAGCTTGACTCCCTGGAGCTCCTACTCTTTTTGAAAATGTTAATGCTTGAGGGCACCTGCTTCTAACAGAGACTGGATTTCATCAAAATTAAAAATCTTTCTCAAAGTGCAGACTTCATCTCCAATCTTTTCCTAATACAGATAGAGATGTCTCTGCAGCTTCTTCATCAATACCTCCTCAGCTTCCCCTTATAACGTAAGTGAATGCAAACTGTGATGATTCTTAATACCAATCAAATATCACAACTTTCTCCAAAGAAAGGTATTTAAATAGAATTTTCCATCTTTTTTTTTCTTAAGGTCCTCATATGTTGCTAATGCTTTTCTCTTAACATTTGAGAAAGTTTGCCTTTGTTACTTTCAAAATAGGTACTAAAAGAACTCATCCATGAACCGCAAGATGTCTGTCTACACATATGCACAGAGAACACATACAAAGTGATTCTCATTTAAGAGACACAGGTTTTAGCGCAACAGACTGGATACAATTTGTTTTTTGGCTTTTGATATTATCTGTTGGTGCCCTACTGTAGGAGATGAAATACTATACCCCTCCTCAACTCCTAAACATAAATCTAAACCTAAACACAAACCTCCTAAACATACGTCCATCACCTTCAGCCACTCAGTATAGTTTTAGCAGCTGTTTTCGATAAACCCATATTCAGCACTTACAGTATTTTTGCTTATGCAAATTTTATCTATAATTGAGCCATGTGGTGCTTTGGTTATGCTTCCTCTCCATATATCTCATTTTTCCAGGACTTAAAATTTTCTTTGTTTCTTCATTTGCTTTTTGAACAAAAACAAACTATTAATTCAACACTTCGCATTGTGACAGACTGTAAAGCTTTTGGAGTACAGTCAAACCAGGTGACAGTCAAACTAGGTAACTTCAGTAGTGTTAATCTACCAGACTACTATTTGTTTGCTTTGTTTTTGTTTCTTGTGAGCTCTCCCTAGTTGCACACTCAGTCACTCTGCTGCAGTCTGGGCTGTTGCCTTGAGACCTGGTGCACAGTCATCTTCTTGGTTTTCCCCTTGCTGTTTTCCTGGGATTCCCTTCACCTCTTTTCTGTGTGGCTATCTTATTTTCTTGGGACTTTTGACTCCTTTTTCAATTTACTCACTCCATTGGATTCATTAAAAAAAATTCTGAGAGGTTAATTGAGACCTTGGATACTTAAAAAAGTCTTCTTTTTTTAAAATATAAATGTACATTTATTATTCCAAGTATGATATGCTACAGCAATTTTTAAATTATTATTACTATTATTATTTTTTTTTTTTATTTCAGCTCATCATGGGGGTACAAGAGCTCAGATTATATACATTGCCCATGTCCTGCCCATCCCCCTGAGTCAGAGCCTCAAGCGTGTCCATTCCCCAGACAGTGCGCCTGGCACTCACCATGTAGTCATACCTCCATCCCCTCCCCTCACCCCTCACCTCCCCGAGTCAGCACCTTCAAGCATGGCCTATTATTTATTTTTTATTTCAGCATATTATGGGGATACAAATGTTTAAGTTGCATATCTTACCTTTGCCCTATGCGAGTCAGAGCTTCAAGCATGTCCATCACCCAGACAGTGGGCACCACACCCATTAGGTGTGAATATACCCATATCCTCCTGCTTCCTCCCACCTGCCTGACACCCAGTAAATGTTACTACTATATGTGCACAGAACTGTTGATCACTTAATATCAATTTGATGATGAGTACATGTGGTGCTTGTTTTTCCATTCTTGTGATACTTCACTTAGTAGATTGGGCTCCAGCTCTATCCAGGATAATACAAGAGGTGCTATATAACCATTGTTTTTTGTGGCTGAGTAGAACTCCATGGTATACATATACCACATTTTATTAATCCACTCCTGTATTGACAGGCACTTGGGTTCTTTCCACATCTTTGCAATTGTGAATTGTGCTGCTATGAAGATTCTAGTGCAGGTGTCCTTTTTATAGAATGTCTTTTTTTCCTTTGGGTAGATGCCCAGTAATGGGATTGCTGAATCAAATGGTAGTTCTACTTGTACCTCTTTGAGGTATCTCCATATTGCTTTCCACAGAGGTTGTACTAGTTTGCAGTCCCACCAGCAGTGTATGAGTCCTTCTTAAAGCCTAAGTTTGCTCACTTATAAAATGAGAAGCATGAATTAGATTATAGTAAGTCCTGATGATAATATAAGTAACAAAAATGGTGGCATTTATTGTCACCATAATTTTTTATACATTCCCACTAACTTTCACAAGAACACTTCATGAAAGATAGTAATATTCCTATTTTGCAGAAGAAAAAACAGAGTTTATTTTTGAGGCCCTCTCTAGACCCAAAGTTTCCTAATTTATTTTAATAAGTCTAAAATGAATACTATAGGTACAGAACACTATAACATATTGGATATAAATCCTACAAATGGTTAAGAAGGGGTGAGGTTGATGATGGCTGTGAAGACTTTGGTAAGGAGAGGAGATTAGAAATGGGAAGGAGCAGTAATGTTTTTATGCATAAGCATGCATTTTACAAGACATAAAGACAAGTTTTCTTAACACCAATGTCTGTACAGAGCTCATTAATGTATATTCAGAGAAAAGATTTCTCAAAAACTAACATAATTTTTAAATTATCTCACTATTGAGCTATGCTCTTCAAGCTGATATCTCTCCATGTTCAGGTTTGTTTTAAAGAAATTCAGTGCATGTAATTTTTAATGCCAAATCCTTCCTAGAAACTTTCAACTAGTTCTATATTCATGTATATCTTGTGATTCATTTCACAATTAGTCTAGTAGTTAATGATACCATCTGAAAGTGCTGATATGAAACGTGAAATTTCTTTTTGCAATGCCTCATCAGGTGTTTAGGACAAGTCCACAGGGAAGAAATTAATTATCTCTGCAGCCCATAACACTTAAAAAAAAAAAAAAACTTCAGCAATAGTATTTAATTCCTTTTCTTGGTAAGTCATGGGAAATCCTTAGAGAGTAGTGAACTAACTGAGTTGGATGGCAGAAAACTCTTCTATATGTAACTTTTTTTTTTAATAATACCCACATCATTCTACCCTTCTTCAAGTTCTTCTGTGAGTTGGTTTTTGTGGATTGTAGCCTTTAAGGGAGTATTACCCATTACCCTCAACACGCATACAGGCATAAACGCCCTATCTTAAGAAAATACAAAATAAAATGCAATTAACAGGGCAGCGCATATCATAAACATGCTAGGTTACCGAATGAAAATAGATTCTGTAAGTATCCATTCTTCTCAAATTTCTTAAAATAGGATAAAGGATTCATTCTAATCTCAGCAATTAAATAGGGAAAGCCACTTGTTGGATCATGGCATAGTATTATTTCTATGTATCTAAGGCCCATGGTTCCTTCTCAGCTGGGTGTGGTCTCCTTGCCTTAGTTTAAAATCTTCATCATCTTTCTTGTACTCAGAGTAAGTAAAAAAAAAAAAAAAATCACCTTGTGTGTATTTACATGAAACCTTATTTTCTTCCTCTTTCACATGCTTTCATTTTCAGCTTCTCGATGCCTTCCTTACCTTGAGTGACTGAAGAGTCAAGTCTGCTCTCTTTCAGGGACCTTCTTCATAATCAGTCGCTCATTTATTGCCCCTGATATTTCTTGAGTGATCTTGACCTCCTGTGGGTGCCAAGGCATGGAGCTGTCCTCTCTCAGGTAAGCGCTGCAAAATGGATGAATACTCTATTAGTTTGACAGGATGCCATAACAAAATCCCAGGGACTGGGTGGCTTAAACAACAGAAATTTATTTCCTCACAGTTCTGGGCCTGGAAATCCAAGATCAAGTTGTTGGAAGGGTTGGTTTCTTCTGAGACCTCTCTCCTGGGCTTGCAGATGGCTGTCTTCTTGCTGTGTTCCTCCACGTGTGTCTGTGTCCTAATCATTTCTTTTTATAAGGACACCAGTCGTACTGGATTAGAGTTCCACCATATGACCTCATTTTACCCTAATCACCTCTTTCGGGGCCCTGTCTCCAAACACAGTCATATTGGAGGTACCAGGGATTAGGACTTCAGCACCTGCATTTTAGGGGGACACAGCTCAGCCCGTAACTCTTTGGTAATGCTGTGGTCTTGAAAACTCAGAATGCACAGTAATATATTAGAGGCTGATCAGTCTGAAAGCAAAAAGATTATTTAGCTTTGTGTTTAATAAACTTATTTGACATTTTTTTCTTATAACATCTGTTACAATTTGATGGGGAAAATGTTATAAGAAACAGACTTTAACCAATACTGCCATCATGTACAGACATGCTAGACTAAGGTCGCTTAGAGTCATGGTATGTTCACTCTGACACTATTGGAAAAATAGGTTCACAAGGTTTTGGAACATCCAAAAACTCTAAGATACCATCTTTAAAAAGTAAAGTGAATATGAGCACACCACCAAATGAGATCTTGTGAAAATGGCTATAAAACGCAATGTGCATTTTTACCCTGGTGTCTTCTCAGATATTTCTCTTTCTTTCAGAGCCACGTCTCATCTGCCAGCAGATTCTGAACCCAACCACTTTTTTCCTACTACCCTTGTTCCCATCCAGGTCCACATCATCCTGACTGCTGTGTCTGTGTCTACACTTGCGCCTCTTCTGTCTGTTTTCATCCAAGCCACCAGAGTGATCCTGCGAGCATTCGTCAGGTCCCGTCATTCCCTGTGCACTCACTCCATGTATCCAGTTCTCACCTGCAGTAGAAGCCAAAGGTCTTACAGTGGTTCCGGTGGTGCTAAGCTCTCTGGCCACTGTGACTGCTCTGCCCTCAATCGCTACCACTGTCCTACCTGTTCCTTCAACCCAGCTAGCTGGGCTCCTCTCTGCTCCTTAAACATCCAGTGCACTCCCACCTTGGGGCCTTCGCATGTGCTTCTGTCCACCAGGTACATTGTTTCCCAGATACCTGCCCAGCTTGCTCCCTCACTTCTTGTACGTATTTTCTTAAATGTCACTTCCTCAACAAGGCCTTCTGGGACAACCCTCTTTAAAATCTCGGCCTCCAGCACACTCTGTCTCCATGTCCCAAATTATTTGTCTCAATACAAGCTTCATAAGGGCATGCATGTTTTGTTCATTGCTGTCTTCCCATTACCTAGGACATTGACCAGCACATAGTTGGTGCTCAATAATTTGAATGGATTTAGTTTGTATTACAAGCCTTTCCATTCTACTACATTTCACGTTATCTACTCATTCATTTATTCATTTGCAGCAAATGAGCATCTATTATGCATCTGACACTCTAGTCCTATATACTCTGGGAAGTGAAACAGACTTAATCCTGAATGGAGTTTACTTGTCAAGTAAATTGAAATACATAGAGCATTTTTAGTGTTTCTTTGAGAATTTCTGGTATCCCTCGCTAACACCACCAATAATTTTTTTCAAATAAAATTACAGCCAATATTGCTAGGGTATAACCTCCTTGCCATGCAATTTGATGAGAACCTTATATGCATTTTCTGATTTAATGCTCTAATAATCCTGTGAAATATGCGACATTATCATTGCCATTTAAGAGATGAGAAGGCAGAGGCCTAGAAATATAGTAAATTCCCCCAAAGTGACTTAGCTTCTAAGTGATAGAGCCCATATTGAAATCTGATAATCTGTGTCTAAAAATCAAAATGCTTCCTTTGCCTGCCCTTCACTTGTATTCTAGATATTTTTGAAATACATATTAATATCAACTGCTCCCAAATGTTCAATCGCAAATACCCTTTTGAGCTTTTATTATTCTCCTATCCAAACAAGAAGGACAGGGCATTGACTTCCTAGACGTTGTGTTATAGTGAGGGAGTAAGACAATCAAACTTAAAAAAAAAAATAAGTAAACAAATGAATAAATGATTCTACAAGAAACTGAAATCAAGTAACATGATGGAGAGTGATCTAGAGGCAACTTGAGATTGAGTGGTCTGGAGAGTCTCTCTGAGAGGGGGACATTTAATTTGCTACCTGAAGACCAAAGGAAGCTCGCCATGTGATTCCAGAAAAGACTTCCCAAGCAGAAGGAAGAGCTGATGCAGAGGTCCCAGTGCAGCAACGAATTTGACCTGCCTGAAAGTCAGGGTGAGAACAGTGTGTCTGGAAGGCGTGGCAGTGAGGAATGACGGTGGGAAGGCAGGCAGGGGCCACAGGACACAGACCTTCTGAGGACAAGCACGGAGTCTGGATTTCATTCCAAGGGTCAACCATGGATTTTAGAGGAGAAGAGTAGGAGCAGGAGAGCAACTCGGAGACAACTGCAATAATCCGTGAGGGAGACAAATGTGGCTTGGTTGGGAACGGAAGCAGTGGAGACGGGGTAAGAGAAGGATATTTTTTAGAAGCTGATCTGTAGCACTTGCTGGAAGAATGGAAGCTGGGGGTGAGGGAAATGAAGAGTGCTCAGGAGAAGCTTCTAGGATTGAGGTTTGGATTCTCCAGGGGGCTCACAGTGCCTTTCCATGGTGGGGAAAACTGGGGCAGGTGAAGGTTTGGAGTCAGGTGGGAAGAAATCCAGAGTTCGGTTTGGGGCATGGTGCATGAAAGATGCATGGCGGCCAGCTGTGTAGAACATACTCCACGTGTCCATCTCTCCTCTCTTTTCCATCAGGTCCTGCAGCCTGGGAGGGTGACCATGGTATCCATGGGCCTCCTTGCCCTCTGCCTTCCAGCTGGTTTTGTCCAATAGAAAGTGCCAAAGTATCAGAAAGTGGAAGGTGAGTGAAAGCAGAGCGTGAGTCGCCTATGAATTGCCTGCGTGGCCTTCAAGGGTTAACTGCATTCCTCTTCCAGAGGCTGCTGCTCCTGGCTGGTGGTCCTCTCCCGGGCTCCCCTCTCCAGATGCTGCAGCTCCACCCTTATCCTCCTGCCCTTTCAGGTCTAGGGCATGCGTGCTCCCCTTACAGCTAGCTCAGGGTACTGCCTTGTCCCTGGTTGGTTTTCCTGAATTCTATCTACAACATCTTAAGTATAGTCTTTCTATTTTAAAATGTGCTCAGATTTTAAATTGTTTGATTGGCCTGTGCCATCTCTTTGCTGCCAGGCCCCTGAGTAGTGCAAGAGTGAACTGGAAAAGCCAATAGATGCTCAGAGAGAGAAGTGGGGAGTCATACTGGGGTGGGCGGTAAAGGCTGAAGTTCAAAGTTTGAGGGTCCTTAGCTCATAAATGGCACTGTAGGTCATGACATTGGGTCGGCTCCCCCAGGAAACATTTCCCGAACCCTTCGGAGCTGCTCTTAACAGATCTGTTTTCTCACTGGCCTGGCAGTGAGCACACTAGCATGCTCCCTCTTCTCTCTTCCCCTCGGGTTCCTGTAACAAAGGCAGTGACAAGCTATTAGCCTGCTGCCCTCCCACGCTCCCATCTCAAGCCATGTTTTGCCAGTCATTATCTCTTTGATTTGCTCTGTAGGATACTTGTTCATGAACAAGTAGCACCCACAAGTGGGATAGAGCCCTGCTTTCCTCCGCTTTCTCTTTCAAAATGTACATTCTCTTCTTGAGAGCGATGTTTGTATTGGCAAATCTGTAAGGGATGAAGAGTGTGCATCAGAATCATCAAGGATTCCATTAAATCTCCGCTGGTGAGGTCAGTTACCTGGCAAAGCATGATGATGGATTTGATTTCAACAGACCAAGTATTCAGATTCAGGTGCAAGCTGGCAGGCAGGCAATTAATGTTTCACACAGAGGTGTTTTGGATATTAATAACACACTGAACATAAAAGGCACCTAAAAATCCTCAATGTTCCATTGAAAAGAGAAAGGCCGAGAGCTGATTTCCAAAGGGTGAAAGTAGCTTCTGGGGGCTCCGGATTAATTACATGCAATCTATCTCTCTAATTGACACAGGAAGTGGTAGCTACTATTATTTAATTACAGCTGTTGTTATTTAATTCATTTTGTATTCTAAAGAGCAATTAATGGAATAAGGATAGGCAGGCTTTAACTTTTTTAAAGCTTTCTCTGGGCTTCCCACAATCCAATTCTACGTAGTTTTCAAGGCATAATTCGTACCTGACCTCCTCCAGGGTAGATACCTTGATTCGTACAAGATATGCTATTCCCTCTTCTCTGAGTTTCTGTAGAACTTCTTAGAACTGTACCATCCAGTCCAGGATTTTCAACCTGGTGCCTCCTCCTTGAAATTATAGGGTTCCCTGGACCCATAGTCTAAGACCACGAGTGTAGATCTTGCTTGAATTCTAAACCAGTAATTTCAACTTTGTGTTCCAGAGGTTACCTCTGAATGCATCTTTTCCCTTTGAAAGCTGCAGAAACTATTATGGCTTTTATAATCCCCAAATTGCCTCTCCTTTTGACACCTAGGAAATTCAGAAAGGTCAGAAAGTAACAGAAATCTCAGAAGTTTTCTAGCCCAAATCCTTCACTTTCCTGATGTGAAAACAGAAGCAAAGAACGGAAAGCAAAAAATGACCAGCCCAGAGTTGCTAAGCTTAGTAAGAGAGGCTGGGTTCCAGATTCAAGATCTCCTCGTTCCCAAACTCAGGTTCATTCTTTCACCTAAAGCATACTTGTTTGTTGATAAAATAGTGCTTCACAAAATTTAGATTAGTGCTTCTCATACTTTAATGTTCACACGGCTCTCAGAGGGATCCTGTTAAAATCTAGATTCTCGTTGAGCGGGTTCCAGTGAAGCCTGCCGTTCAACACCTTCAACAAGCTCCTTGGTGATGCTGACACTGCTGGTCACAGAGCATTATTTGAGTAGCAAAGGTTTAGAAAAGGCTCGATGCAGATTAGAATAGTGTGACTCGTAGATGAGGAAACTGTCCATTTTTGTACTTCTTTCCAGAATCCCTCCCTCTATCTTCTGACACTAGCACCTGGTTTTCATCAGGCCCGCGCCCCTCCCCTACCATGTACTGTCAACCCAGGACCCTCAAGTCTGTTCAGTCCTTCCCTATGCCCCAGGCATCAGCTTGTGGGCCAGGTGTGGGCTTCTATGCCAGGTGTAGGCTTTTAGATCAGGTAGGGCTTATGGGCCAGGTGTGTCTTATAAGCAAGGTGTGGGCTTATGGGCCAGGTGTAGGCTTATGGGCCAGGTATGTCTTATAAGCAAGGTGTAGGCTTATGGGCCAGGTGTAGGCTTATGGGCCAGGTATGTCTTATAAGCAAGGTGTAGGCTTATGGGCCAAGTGTGTCTTGAGGGCCAGGTGTGGGCTTATGGGCCAGGTGTGTCTTATAAGCAAGGTGTGGGCTTATGGGCCAAGTGTGGGTTTGTGGGCCAGGTGTGGCTTGTAAACCAGGTATGGGCTTGTAGGCCCAGTGTGGCTTGTAGGCCATGTATGGCCTTGTGGCCCAGGTGTGGGCTTATGGACCAGGCCTGGCCAATCAGCACATTCTACCTCCCTGGCTATATTGGTTACTCTATTATAGCAATGGCCACATGACACAAGCCATTGGATCGGAGGCATTCCAAAGCTTGTTAGTATTACTATTCTTGAGGAACATACAGTGACTCACTGAGAGCCACAGCAGCCATGATGTTCTTTAAAAATGTGTGCCTAAGAGGTAATTCAGAACTTAGGAATGTAGGTATGGACAGGAAGAAAGTGCCTGCACCCCAATGACACCATTCAACACCTGAATCTAGTGGGATCAGAAGGTAGGCCAACTTCTGAAACTTTCTATTTCATAAGCCAATAAAATCCCTACTTTTTCATGAGTTGAGTTTTTGTCACTTTCAACCAGAGGAATCTTCCTTAGTATTGTTCCTGTCAGGAAGGATTAGGAAAGCGTTACTTAAAGAAAGTAAAACCCTTTAGAGAAATGGAAATTGATTAACAAGTTACCCAGAGTATGTTTTTGTCTATTTTGTCAAAGATTAGATGGCTATATGAGGATGGTTTTATATTTTGATTTTCTGTTCTGTTCCATTGGTCTGTGTCCCTGCATTTGTGCCAATACCAGGCAGTTTTAAGAATCACAGCCTTGTAGTATAGTTTGAAGTCTGGCAAATTAGTACCTCCCATTTTGTTTTTATTGCTTAAAATTGCTTTTGCTATACGGGGTCTTCTCTGATTCCATACAAAGTGTATAATTATTTTTTCTAAATCTGTGAAAAATGATGTTGGCAATTTAATAGGGATTGCATTGAATCTGTAGATTACTTTGGGTAGTATAGACATTTTAACAATGTTGATTCTTTCGAACCACGAGCATGGTATGGTTTTCCACCTATTTACATGTTCTGCGATTTCCTTCCTCAGTGTTTCGTTGTTCTCCCTATAGAGGTCCTTTACCTCTTTAGTTAAATACATTCCTAGATATTTTATTTTCTTTATTGCTATTTTGAAGGGTATTGAGTCTTTAATTTGGTTCTCCAATTGAATGTTATTGGCATATATGAATGCCTCTGATTTGTATGTATTGATTTTGTAACCTGAGACTTTACTGAATTCATTAATCAATTCCAGGAGTGTCTTGGTTGAATCCTTGGGGTTTTCCAGATATAACATCATGTGATCAGCAAAGAGTGAGAGTTTGATCTCTTCTTTCCCTATTTGGACTCCCTTGATTCTGCTCTCTTGCCTGATAGCTCTCGCAAGGACTTCCAATACTATGTTGAAAAGTAATGGGGACAGTGGACACCCTTGTCTGGTTCCAGTTCTGAGTGGGAATGCTTTCAGTTTTTCCCCATTTAGTATGATGTTGGTTGTGGGTTTGTCATATATGGCTTGTATCATTTTTAGGTAGGTCCCATTTATGCCTATTTTGTTAAGCATTCTTATCATAAAAGGGTGTTGAATTTTGTCAAATGCTTTTTCTGCATCTATTGAGAGGATCATATGGTCTTTATTTTTGCTTCTATTTATGTGGTGAATTACATTTATAGATTTACGTATGTTGAACCACCCCTGCATCTCTGGGATGAAGCCCACTTGGTTGTGATGAATTATTTTTTTGATAAGCACTTGGATACGATTTGCTAGGATTTTATTGAGAATTTTTGCATCTATATTCATGAGAGAAATTGGTCTGTAGTTTTCTTTTTTTGTTGCATCCTTGGGGACAAGAATGCCTATTCAATAAATGGTGCTGGGAAAACTGGACAGCCACATGCAGAAGACTGAAACAGGACCCACAGATTTCACCTCTCACAAAAATCAAATCACGGTGGATAACAGATTTAAACCTTAAATGGGAAACGATTAGAATCCTAGAAGAAAATGTAGGAAAGACTCTTACAGACATTGGCCTAGGCAAAGAAATTATGAAGCAGACCCCTAAGGCAATCACAGCAACAACAAAAATAAATAAATGGGACCTAATCAAATTAAAAAGCTTCTGCACAGCCAAAGAAACAGTCATGAGAGTAAACAGACAGCCTACAGAATCGGAAAAAATTTTCACATGCTACACATCAGATAAAGGACTGATAACAAGAATGTATTTAGAACTCAGGAAAATCAGCAAGAAAAAATCAAACAATCTTATCAAAAAGTGGGCAAACAACATGAATAGAAATTTTTCAAAAGAAGATATAAGAATGGCTAACAAACATGAAAAAATGCTCAACATCCCTAATCATCAGGGAAATGCAAATCAAAACCACAAGGAGATATCACTTAACTCTGGTCAGAATGGCCTTTATCAAAAAGTCCCAAAACAACACATGTTGGCGTGGATGCGGAGAGACAGGAACACTCATACACTGCTGGTGGGACTGCAAACTAGTGCAACCCCTGTGGAAAGCTTTATGGAAATACCTTAAACAGATTCAGGTAGACCTACCATTCGATCCAGCAATCCCATTATTGGGCATCTACCCAAAAGAACAAAAGTCATTCTATGACAAAGACACCTGTACCCGAATGTTTATAGCAGCACAATCACAATTGCAAAGATGTGGAAACAACCCAAATGCCCATCAATTCACGAATGGGTTAGTAAATTGTGGTATATGTATACCATGGAGTATTACTCAGCTATAAGAAATAACAATGATACGACATCTCTTTGGTTCTCCTGGAGAGAGTTGGAACCCATTATATTAAGTGAAGTATCCAAAGAATGGAAAAACAAGCATCACATGTACTCACCAGAAAATTGGTTTCCCTGATCATCACCTAAATGCACATCGGGGAAGGATACCAACTGGATATCAGACTGAGGTGGGGGGTGGGGGAGGGGATGGGTGTATGCCTCCATGATGAGTGTGTTGCGCACTGTCTGGGGAATGGTCATGCTTGAAGGTGCTGACTCGGGGAGGTAGGGGGTGGGGGGAGGGGATGGAGGTATGACTACATGGTGAGTGCCAGGCGCACTGTCTGGAGAATGGACACACTGGAGGCTCTGACTCAGGGGGATGGACAGGACATGGACAATGTATATAACCTGAGCTTTTGTACCCCCATGATGAGCTGAAATAAAAAAAAAAAACACAAGTTTCCTAGAAACCTTTGGACCCCTAGAAGCTGAAGATTTCCAAACCTTGTAGAAAAATCTCAATAATTCCATCTACTTGCACAGGCTGGGGAAAACCAAAGGCTTTGAGCTCCCTCATCCCTGAGCTCTCTGCCTCCTTATTCTAAAAGGAGGAGTTCCAGGGAAACTTTCCTACCTATGTGTCCTATATAGAAGGTGTGCTACTTTGCATTTCCATACATTCTTTTTACCACATCATCAGGGATACTTGGGCTTAAACCCTGCCCTTATCTCTTGCCCTGTGCGTGACCCGGATCTCAAGCTGGAGCCAGGGTCTCTACTGCCAACCATCTCTCTATACATCATTTCCTTAGCCCAAAACATCAGGATTCCACCCTCAGTGTGCTCAGCTGCAAGATCAGCCAATTCAAAATTAACACTGTCAGTGGAGCAAAAGTATGCAGATCAGGAGACTATAAAAATATGTTTCTCAACAAGGAGCTATTCATATGATAATATTATCTGGTAATCTCTTCTTGGAGTCAACTAGAATCTCTGCCTGGAGTGTGAGTGGCTGCTGGCAGCTCGGGCCCTTCCCAATGCTTGCTAGTCCTTCTCCATGGAAGATGTCAAGCAAGATGTGGGAAAACAATGAACATTTGTTGGAAAAATGTAAGGAGCATACCGATAACCTTTAGCTAACAAGCATAGGGCGATGTGGCCACTGTTTATTCTTTAACCTACCTCACTGTCTGGCTGATCTCTAAACATTGTGCCACTAAGGGCAGTGAGGGATAGAAGCCTGGAGAAATGAGCCCCACAGGAACTTCACTTGCCCTCCCCTTGTTTCCTTGTTTTGTTTTGGAAAGATGACTTACCAGGTACCCTATGTGCTCAATGGGTAGTGGTTTGCTAAGCACTGATGTCCTGCACAGTGACACCTCCCAGCTTTGCAGCGTCTCTCATTCAGCAATGTGTCTTAAGTCCAACCCAGTGCATAAACCCTGAGAGCATCATCTCAACTTCCACGCCCCAGGGTTGCCTCTGAAGGAAAATGTGGTGTTCAAGTAGAGAGAACCTCACAGTTAGATATTTTAGGAAGAAGGAAAAACCAGGGGGAGCAACAAGAAACAATGCAGGAAGGTAGATAGAGACAGGGTGAGGAACCCAGAGGTCCGTCCCTGGTTCTATTAACAGTGAAATGCTATTGCAGTGGGTCTCTGTGTCACTCTTGCTTCTCTCGAATGCATTGATCATATGGCAGCCAGAGGACTGTTGTAAAATGTAAATTAGATCCTGAGGCTCCCCTATTTGAAACCCTCTAATGATTTTCCCTTATACTGTGGTCAAATTCCATACTCAATACCTTCCTTCTGTCTACTTCCTGAACATGGCCACCCCGTTCACACCATAGACCTTTGCATTGGAATCGTGAAGTGCTTTTTCTCCAGAACTCTGTTTCACCTCATTCAGGTCTTCATGCTACTATAACTTTTAAAACAGTTTCTCTGACCACAACCCACCCCACCCCACCATTCTCTGTTATAGGTTTCTCTTGTATTTTTTTCTCAGACAGTGTTTGCCCTGCTCAGCACTTATTTTGTTTAGTCATTTGTTGTTCCTTTTCATTTTGTCTATTTTCCTCCCATTGTGCCTGTCATGCAATAGACAATAATGCCTATGAGTGGCCGAACTATTTAATAGATTCATTTCCACACATTCTTAATCTAAATCTCTGTGGGTCTCAGTGCCTGCACTTATAAATTGAAGGCATTAGACAAGAAGATCCTTCAATATATGAACTTTTCTCCCCATGGACTGAATTTGTGATTTAGTATTGGGATAAACGAAATGTTTCAAAGATGAGACACAGGATTGGCCTTTGAGTGGGTAAAACTCTGGTGACATAAAACCAACTAAGAAAAAATGAGTTAAAAGACAGCAGGTGACTCTAATTAAATCCATAATTATATGCTGTCAGTGAATTTAGGTTATAAAAAGGCAAATGACATTCTAGGCAGGTGAGTGTCTAGAAGAACTTATGGAAGAGTGGATATTTGAGCTGGGCCATGAAGGATGAGCCAAATGTGAATACATTTCCTACATTATTCACTTGTTTTAAGATAATTCCCACTCATCTCTGAAGTCAGGGTGCTGGCATGTGGTGATATGACAAAGTGTGGCGTCTTTGTGACCTTGCGTGGGAGGTCAGTCCTCTGAGCCTGTGTCTTCATCTGCAAAATGGGATTAAAAGCATCAATTACAACCAGTTGGAGAATTTGATTAAGTTATATTACATGATAATTATATTATTCCTATGAGTGTGTGAAACAGTGACTCACTCCTAACAGGCCCTCATAAAATATTAAAGATAAAACAAAACAGAAATGAGAAATACTGGAGTCAATGTTTCAAGTTTCCAGCTGCCATGAACTTTGGACCATTCACTTTCTATGTGACTTTATGAGTCAATTCACATTCCTTGACTGTTTATCCACCTTAAGTTCAGTGTTGGTCACTGACAGACTCTCAGAAGTTCACGACCATAAGGGAAAACTGTACACACCACCTCCTTTTTCCCAAATCCAATATACACGGAGAAATGGAAAGACAGAGGGACTTCTACTGTTGGAAATTCTCAAGGATAAACTCTAAGAACTTCAGGAATGTTCCAAATTTGTGAATATCGCATTTCTCCCATAAATGATTGTGAAGATGACAAAAATATACTTTGTCTCACAAATTACCTCTGAAAAGGACTAAATTTAGTGCCATGCTATATCCTAACCAAGAAACCTCATTCTTTCAGATTTCTTTCTTGTTTTGCCTTACTATCATCAATAGAAGATGCCTTTCTTTTCTAAATAATTGTTCAGAAAGGAAATTTTAAATCACTTTTGACAGGGTAGCAGGGACAGAGACACGGTGAGTCAAGTGAAGCTGAGTTGTGCAAGTGTAAGGTCTGACCCTGCCTGTCTTTAAAAAAAATGAAATTTGTTTAGCATGGTTTTTAAAATGTTTCATTAAGTATATCACAGTAACATATAAAGATATTATTTATCTTATTACTGAGTGTTGTGGAACTGCTTCAATTTTACTTTCAGGGCAAATGCCTTCCTCACCTCACCCTGGTCTTGGCCCGAGGGTAGGTATATGACCGTGAGTAGAGAAAACAGAGCTGGGTTCAACAAACACAGCAATGGTCAGCTGGACTCAGACACTAATAAACTGAGCAGATGCTGCACCAGGTACATTTCATACAATATCTCATTTAATCTCCACAATAATTCCTCAAGGAAACTATTCACCTCCATTTTAGAGATGAGGCATATGGTAGACACTCAAAAGTATGTTTCTAATAAATAATAACTGTGGTAATGTTTAACTTTCTTGAATGCCTACTATGTGTCAGGGACTACACTAAAAGTTTCATATCCATCCTCTAACAGTAACTTTAAGATCACCAGAAACTGATGTCCCAGAGGAAGGTAATATAATGCAGAAATGGGGAAACTAGAATTTGAAACCAGACAGAATTGCTAGATAAAATATAGGATGTCCAGTTAAATTTGAATTTCAAATAAATAATATTTTCAGTATAAATATCCCTCATGAAATATTTAGAATGTACTTTTATTATAACAAGTATTTTTTTTACTTCTCTGAAATTCAAATTTCACTGAGCACTCTATATTTTTATTCACTAAATCTGGCCACCCTAAACCCAGGACATCTGCAAACAGGAATGTTCATGCTTAAGCATTGCATCCTCCTGAGATTCAGAGAGTCCAACTCCCTAAGGTCACATCGTGAGTAGGGGAAAATGTGTTTTCAAACCTAAGTTTCACTGACTCCTAACTTCCCACTGCTAACCATTAAACAGGAGCCCATACATCTTCCTTTTCCAAGACAGACATTGTTCGCTTGCTATTGTCTCCTAACAATCGTTGTTTCCCCTTTCATTCTCAAAAACGCCCCAGTTTTGTTCCATAACTTACATGGTTGCTTTCCCATTAAGTGCTTCACTTCTGCTTAGTAACCACTCTCCATGCATGAACCAAATGTATATCACAGCCAAATGACACATTCCTGTGACATTGGGGTCACTGATATTGGGGACCACTTGCAATAGTTCAAATTATAACGTCTAGAGACCTAAATGACACAGCTCAGTGTTCTCCTACTCTGGCTTCTTTTGTTGTGTCTGTCCATTATATGAGGGAGCTGAAGTAGGTGATGTCCAATCATATCTCTGACATTAGGGCACCCCATGTCTTGAGTGAATAGCGGCACCAAACCCCATCCCATTCTGCCTCCTCCAGGAAGCCTTTTCCAGCCTATTTCCCAGGCCGAGCCTATGCACCTCATCTATTCTTCCTGGCCCTTCCTCTTTCAGTGGTAACTGTCGTTCCCACATGGCTCTGCCTACAGTTCTCTTGTAGGTGGTGAATTTGCTGAGGGTGATGGCTCTCCCTTGTTTACAGCTATGTTGGCCCAGTGCCAGGAACCTAGCAGTTACCAATAAATGTCTGCAGAAGGAATCAGTGTGACTGCACGAATATACAAAAAGGCCCCCAAGTAGACAAAGAATGCCTAGGAAAGTGGTTAGGCATTTAGGACCCCCCGGGGTCTCTGTGCATCTGGTCCTGATGCAGGCATCTGACTGAGCAACTTGCATCCGACTGAGCAACTTGGTGGAAACAGCTTAAAGCCATTATTCCTCCCTGGCCCGCGTCACTTACTCCACATGGCCAATCTCCCAAGATCCACAAGGGGCTCCTCTGTGAACATCTCCCCTCACACTGAGCTAGAAACAGAAAAGGCAATAACAGTCACGAACAAAATAGCAAACCACTCTCCCCACTCCCGGCCACGCACTGTGACTCCTTCAGGATCGACCTCTCAGAGAGAGCGTGTCTTCCACATCTTGTCTCCTAGGTCCATAAACAAAGGACGTTAGGTTGAAAATGATGCAACTTCTCCTGGGATAGGGCAGGATCCCGTTCCCAAGGTAGCCGGGCCATTTCCCAGTGAGTCCCATGCTCAGCAATACAAGAATAGAAATGGCTAGACCTACATTTAAAATAGTCCAGAAGCCCTTTCCTTGTCCTAATGACAGCCAGCATGTGCTGGGTGTTTCATTACGGCAGGTCCTGTGTATTTTCCCTGTGTGTGTATGTGCTTTTAGTAATGACTTTTCATTTTCATGATGATTTTAAGCAGGTATGATTATTATAATCCCCATTTGACAGATGGAAAAGCTGAGGCACAGAGAGATTAAGTCACTGATCCAAGGTCACCCAGTTAATTCAGGGCAGACTAGGGACTGAGTCTAGCAGGTCTGATGATAGGACTAAGCTTGCGTTGTACTTACTGCTAGTTCGGGACTTTCAGAAGCAGCTTCCTAATTGAAGCTTTCAATATGTAATCGCCACAACATTCTGTTGAGTTACTTATAAAGCTCACTTTTCCAGATAAGAACACTGAGATTCAGTGAAGTTAAGGAAATTATATAAGGCCATACAACTATTATAATTAGTGACAGAGCCAGAGTTCAAACCCAGAAATGTGTGACACCAAAATTTGTGATTTGTGTTTGTGTGTCTCTGTGTATCCAAGCTTTATAAACACATTAATTAATTCAACAAACTTGTATCTCAACTCCCTATTTGTGAGCTAAGGGATATAATCAATGATCATGAATGGGTCTTTTATATCTAACATTCTCTGATTCAGTCATAAGAATTTATTTATTGAGCATCTGTTTGCTAGCATTGTGGGAAGACATGAATAGGATTCCAGAAAGCTACCCCTTGTGAATATACTGTGAATGGCATCATCATGCCACATGACCCAGGTGAGGTGTAACTGCAGAACCCAGGGACAGGACCAAGAAGGGAAGACAACAAAGGATTTATTCACTCAGTTATTTAAGAAGTAGCTGTTAGAGCTGAGGACTCTGTGAGGCACTAGGAGTAAAATGGCAAACAAAGTAGGTTCAGACCCTGCCCTCATGAATCCCACAACCTGGTGGGAGGCAGACCAGGAAAGGGGTGAGCATCCATTGTCAGGAGCATTCTACTAAGGGATCCATGAGAAGGCTTCCCAGAAAATGAAACCATACTTCTACGGTCCCCCAAACATGAATAACCAGGCCAGTGGTGGGGGTGCAGGGAGAGAATGGCCAAGCAGTGTTCCAGGTCATGGGAGCACCATGGCCCAAGCACTGGGGAGAAACGTCAAAAGCCAAGGCTGGGGAGGTGAGCAGAGGCAAAGCCCCGCAGGACCTTGTAAGCTGCACCAGGGAGCTGGGATTCTGTTTTTGTTCTAAGACCAATGAGAATGTCTGAGAAATATGAGTAAAGATGATTACAATAGACATGTAGCACTTCTGTGCTCTTGGGCAAGTTACATAACCCCATTTGCCTCAGTTTCCTCATATATAAATGGGGGTATGAATAAGACCTAGCTCCAAGGATTCACGGAGAGAATCCACATAGAGTTTAGCACAGTGCCTGAGCATCCACTAATGACAGCTATTATTTTCATTGTCATTTGATCAGCATTGTTACCCTGCTAGATTGGTGTGATCATCCATATTTTGCAGTTGACAAATTTAATAGCATCTAAGGAACACTGCACAACTGGAATGGCACTACTCGGTTGGAAGAGGTTAGAACACAGGACTGCTCATAGGAATCTTCTGTGTAGCTTCCTCTATACCGTGCATCTAAACAGACGGCTTCTAGGAATAGGAATAGAGGGCAGGGCATCAGCTCTACCTGGGCCAGAGGAATACCTGTGGCCGGGCAGAGAAAGAGAACGGCTTTCATTGGGAATGGGGCAGCTCCAGTCTTGGGGCAAAGCTCCAGGCGGGGCTGCCCAGCCATGAGGAGGAGGACTTATGGCACAGATGTGAACAAAAAGAAGAAAGTCTCTAGGCTGTCAGAAAAGAGCCTGCTCAGATTCTAACAGTCAGACATCTAAATAGTAATACATGGCTCCAAGGACGATTCTTCCAGTGCCCCAAAATTAAATGGAAATAGGCCCCGAAGACATTCAGCACCTTTTGATCTGGTTGCTGCTGTCCCCAATCCCCGGTACGGGTCCGTGGCCTGTTAGAGACCAGGCCACAGAGTGCCACTGCTCCCAACCCCCGCCCCAATCTGTGGAAAAATTGTCTTCCATGAAACGTAGGAAATGGGAGTGGGGTGAGGGGAGCGGTGGGCATACAGGAAGCTTCATCTATTTCATCTGTATTTACTGCTGCTCCCATCACTCGTATCACCACCTGCCCCCCACCCTCCATCAGTGGCAAAATTGTCTTCCATGAAACTGGTCCTTGGTGCCTCATGAAGACAATTTTTCCATGGATGGGGGCTTGGGGGTGGGGGAAGGTGGAACTCAGGCGGTGATGGCGGCCTCTCGTCGTCGATGAGCGGCTGTAAATACCGATGAAGCTACCTTGCTTGCTCACCTGCTGCCCACCTTCTGCTGTGCAGCCCCCTCAACATCCCCCTACCCTACTCCCTGTTTCCTAAGTTTCATGGAAGACAATTTTTCCACCAACAGGGGAGGTGGGGTGGGGGAGCAGAGCTCTGAGGCCTTGTCCCTAATATGTCGTGGACCGGTACAGGTCTGCACCCGGGGGTTGGGGACCACAGTTCAATGGCTACCACGTAACCTCCAACTGCAGGCTTGCCTGGAGCTGTGTGCCAGGTACCATGTATGAAAAATAGATGAGCCATGCTACTCACAATGACAAGGAGGATGCTATCTTTACCTATCCATCACTTCCCATGTGCCAGCCAACTTTCTAAGTGCTGCCATCTTTATTAATCCTCACAGTCGCTGCCCTGTGAGAGCTCACCAGTGACAGCCATGGACAAAAACAATAAAAGAGCAAAAGGGTCTGAGTTAGAGTCCTGGCTCCAGCACCAGCTTGGCCTGGGATCTGCCTCAATGCCTGCTCTCACTGCTCCCATGTCAGTAAGAGCTGACTGCTCAGAGTTTCCTGCCACCCATGCTGCTATTTCTGGATTTCAGGTCTATGTTTATGCTATTCTTGGAGGCAGAGATGATCGTCACTTCATGGAAAAGGAAACTGAGGTTCAGGGAAATGCAATAAAACTTGCTCATTAGTAAGTAATATCAGTATCACGCTGGCATGATTAGAATCGCCAGAGCCAATATTTTAACTCAGGCCCATGGTATTCTACAGGCCACAAGCTTTGTATACCCCTGAGGTCCTTGGAGAGAGAGGCGGTGGTCATTTCTGGGAATGGGAGCCAGTGGTGAGGGCCCAGGTAGCAGCTGGGCTGGCTAGTTAGTTGGAAGAGATGAGTGTGCACAACTTTAGGCCCTATTTCCATCTGTGTCTCCTACGAGATCCAAATGCAAAAGCTCCATATTCTTACCACTTTCTAGGTCTCCCATGTGGAGTCTCTGCCTCGTAGCAAAACAACATGACCATGTGAGTCCAGCTCTACCATTTACAATTTGTATTAATACAATTTTGAGGAGGTCCCCTAACCTCTGTCATTTCCAGATCTGGAAAAAATAGAAAAATAATGACTAAACCTTGCTATATTCAGTGTGGCCCCCAGACCAGTGGCATTGTCATCAGTTGGGCACCTGTCAGACATACACAATCTCAGGCCCTAGCCCAAACCTGCTGACTCAGAAACTGCGTCTTGTCAAGATCTCAGGTGATCCCTGTGCCCTTCAAGGTTGCAGAAGTATTGTATTAAGCCACTGCTATGGTTTCAATGTGTCTCCAAGAAAGCATATGTTGAAACCTTGATCCCCAAAGCAACACTTTTAGGAGGTGGTAGGGTCTTTAAGAGGCAATTAGGTCATGAGGGCGCTGCCTTCACAAATAGATGAATGCCATTATCGCTGGAGTGGCTTAGTTATAGCAGGATGGGTTCCTGATGAAAAGGATGAGTTTGGCCCCCTTCCTCTTGCTCTCTTGAGTCTTGCCCTCTCACCCTCTGCCTTCCACCACAGGATGACACGGCCAGAAAGTCCCCTTAAGATGCCTGCACTTTAATATTGGCTTTCCCAGCCTCCAGAACTGCGAGAAATCAATTTATTTTTTAAATAAAATACCCAGGCTCTGGTATTCTGTTACAACAATACGAAACAAAGACAACCACTTTTCTCTATGTGTAGGTCACCTTCATCAGAATTATCTGAGAGTTTGATAAAATGCAGATTCCTGGTGTCTACTGAATAAATATTCCATGAGGCAGCCCTGGAATCTGGATTTTAACAGGTTTCCAGGTGGTTCTTAATGCATGCTAAAGGAAGGAGACCACATCTAACTCACTAGGTATAGCCACGCTTACAGGGTCCTCAGTAAACATGGCCGGGTTATTGAATCGCTCCCTTCCTGGGCTGTGGTGAGAATGAATGGAGGAGACTGGTGCAAAAGTGAGAATTCGTTCCTACACTAAAGCCCTGTGCACATGCAAGAATTGTTCCTACTGCGCCTGTGCCATGATCTGAAACACAATGTGATCACCGGCTTGCACGGAAATCTTCCAGGCACAGCAAGTTGGTTCCACATTACTAATGTGGAAGAAGATTGCGAGGAAACAGAGGAACAGAGAGAGTGAAGGAAGAACAAAGCGGAGAGAAAATCAGGTTTGCGGGGAAGAAATCATGTGTATCTGTGTGTGACAGAGAGAGAGAGGGACATTATTGTGGGGGGTGGGAGGAGAGGGAGAGAATCAGAAGCAAAGCAGAGGAGGGTGGAGAGACTAAGGCAATGGCTTGGAAGAGAAAGCCAACTCCATACCATGTAGAACATACATTTACAAAAGGCCTCCTATGTGCAAGTATATTTGCATATACTTACCTTAGTATTTATTCAATAAAAATAAGCACAAAACACTTTAAAATGAGCTGGGGCTAATTTTGAGGAGTCACATTATACAGAATCTATTTGAGTCCTTACGTTCTAACCAGAACCAGTGCCTTAGCAGATGGGTTATAACTGGCGAGTTTGAACTTTTCTGTTCATGAGAAGCCGATTTCTGCCAAAACGGAAAGCCCAAGGTGGCCTCTAAGGCAGGAAACCACACTCTGGGTGACCTTTCATTTTTCAAGTGCCCAAGTTGGAACCAGCTTCTAACATACTCCCAGGTCCTTGGGCTGCTGCCCAGTCCCAGCCCCAGCTCTGAAACCCATCTCACCCTCCAGGAACCTTCTAGAACATCCTGGGCTCCTCTTCCCATGCCACCATACCCAGGGCAGCATTGCTTACTACTCTGGCCTTCTCAGGCATTCTCACTCATGTGGACTCATTTGCCAGTCTGTCTGCTCTAAACTCTTGAGAGTGAGTCCTTTTGGGCAGAACGAGAGGGTACCTTGTCAGCTTAGTGCCCGGTGAGTAGAACAGTGTTCAGTGCCCAGAAAATATTACATACTCATTTGGTGAGTAAGGGAGATATACATGAAATAATCATTTCCTCCTGGAAGGAAATATAGTCAATACTTAAGGGCAGATATGTAAGCAGTATTTTCTCCTAAGATTCCATATCAACACCTGAAATTCTCTGCTCTTATAAAAGCAGTTAGCTTCTTCAAGGACTGAAAACAAAGAATAGAGGTGCCACAACCTCTCCTCCTAAAATAAAATCTCTCTAAATCCCCATCTGTAACTGCAGATCACACCACTTACCAAGTTATAAAACTGTCACTTGAAAAATAAAGAAACAAGCAAAAAATCTTCTCCCATCAACAAGTATCCAAGAATGGAGTCTGAGAGCTAAATAGGCCAGCCTCTATATTTTGTTTGTCTTTCTAGAAAGAGTGTGGTTCAGGTCAGCTAACCCTGACTTGCAAACCTTGCATCAATGAATAGATAAGTCAATTAAAGCAAGTTACCTAACATTACTCTCTGAGCCTCAGATTTACCTTCTATAAAATGGAGATAAAAATTTATCTTCTAGTATTATTGCAAGCATGTAAACCTGCCTGCTTAGTACCTGGTACTAAATAGATGTTCAATAAATTCAGTTTTACTCTCAGTGTTCAGGCTGTCACCTGCTTAGTTTTGCACATGGGAATTTATCCTTCTTGCAGTTCCCAGCCTGTATTGTATTCCCTTGCAGAGTTATTACTTTTCAAGATCCAGATCAAAAGCCACCTACTTAAGCATTCAGGGTACCCCCCTTGTAAGGGTAAGTACAATTCTCAAACTGCAATAAGGAAACAACACGTCTGGCTCTCCCGAGGGTACAGCCATTGATCTTCAAAGAATCTGATCAGCTCTTACCTTGCCAGTGGGGCATCATTTTGAAGTGATTTCTGTGAGAGAGATCATGCTGTATTGATCCGGTAGGAAGCCAGAAGTCCTGAATGTTAAAAAGTACGGGCTGGGGATGAGCAGAGTTGGAAGTTTCCTATTTTATAGCTCCGGTGGAGGATCTCACAGCCAAGACAGCTCAGGTCGTGGGGTTTCAGCTTTGTCTGGAGCCACAGAAGAGGCCTCCTGTTTGCTGTATCAGGTGCCTTCTGGACTGTAGTCCGTGGGCCCTGCTATTCCTGGCATGGAGGCCACACTTGCTCTGTAAGGTCCGACAGAGTTCCATGGGCAGTGCAGGTTCCTGTCCTTTGCTCACCTGAGAAACCAAATAGAACCAGACGCTGCTATGCCCAGGGTCTTTGATGTTTTTATTTACTCACCCATTCAAATGCTAATTTACTTTGTGCATTTGGCATTTATAATGCTGGCTAGAATGGGAGTCACACACACAAAAACTATTAAACGTGGTTTCTGGCTTCAAGAGGCTTATGGATTTGTTAGGCAACCCTTAGTAAGGAGTCTAACTAAATATATAATGACAGCAAGTGTTGAGGCTTTGGCATAAGAACCACCACGGACAAATCCTTCTGTCAGGGGTTTTCTGTGACCTTAGTAAGTTATTGAACCTCTCTGAACTTCCATCTTTTGATCTTTAAAGTTGGGGGAATTGTACAAATCTTGTTGGGCCAGCCCCTGGGAATTGGAGATGGTATATATGCAAAGTGTTTGGCAGGTAGAAGATGCGTAATGCAAAGCATTATCAATTCCTTTTATAGAGTTTCCCTTGAAATTTTCATATCTTTACTCCATATTCATTATCTCATGAAAGGGAAAGGGGAGTCACCTTTGAATCTTCTGCATATTTCACATATTCTAGTAGGTACTTTATAAAGATATTATGTCTCCTAATCCACCTAGCAATTTAGTGAGGTAGGTATCATTATCTCAAGTTTATATATGAGAAATCTGAGGATCAGAAAGTGTCTGTTTTTGCCTAAGGTCACACAGCTAATGATGGTCCAAGTAGGAATTATTTAGTGCCAATTATTAATTATTTAGTACCTGGATGTATTCCAATCTGAAAAATCTGTTCTTTCTACTATCCCATATTGGAGGTAACAGGCGAGGTATATTACATCACTGAGAGACAGCATTTGGTCATGGTTAAATGCATAGACTCTGAATCCCAGCTCCAACACTTGCTAGCCCTGTGACTTTCATCAGGTTCTTGAACTTTCCTGTGACTCAGTTTTCTTATCTGTAAAATGGAGATTATAAATTAATGTTTGTAAGGTGCTTAGAACAAAGCCTGATACCTCACAGATGTTATATATGTTCACTAATATAGAAGTAGAAAGATAGGAAAATGAATGGTCAAGGCTTACTTGTTCAGGAGCAGAACTATTACTGGACTCCAGGTCTCCAAATCTTGGTTCTTATAGAAATAGGTACTCAATAATAGCTGTTGAACAGTTTAATGATTCATTTGAACCAGAAGCGGAAAGTGACTCAGTTAAGAAGGAGGCGCTAGGATCACAAACCTGGAAGGAAGATCAGAGATGATTTCTCATCTTAAAAGAAAATTTAGAGTCAGGGAGGTCAAGGGGTGTGTCCAAGACACATAAGTAATAAAACGCAGAACTGCAGCCAGATGCGAAGTGACTTGACTCTGAGGCTGCTCTTCTTGCCTTGGACGAAGCAGCCTTCTAGGAAACTGAGGTAGTTAAATATGTGAGTTCTCCCTCTGTCCCCATCACCATGAGTATCACATGCGTTCAGGCCTGTGTGGAGTTACCTTCAGCAACATCTCTTTTTTATTTTTTTTTCAAAAGATATAGAAATTTTATTTTAAGGAAAAATTCATTAATATGAAAAAACTCATCACACTTTTATAAACAGCAGGGTTTTGCTAAGAATTACAAAATAACAGATTCATGTGAAAATATGACTTGAATTGCCTAACCCTTGTACTAATAAGGAAAGTGTCACCCTTCTGAAATGATGTATACTCAATATACCAATTATTAATTTTACTTTTTATGAGATTAATCTAAGCAGCATTACACATATATATTCTCCATTAACTAAATGTAAAATAAGTTGGGTTTTTTTATTTATGTGATTGTTTTTCTATTTAAGCAATTTTGAAGTTAAGTCTAGTTTCCACAAATATTTAAAGCCACATTTTGTAAGTGATATATGATTCCCATGAAAATGTCTGTGGTTTACTTAAACATTCTAAATAATATTTGACTTATTTCAGATGATACACAAGTTGGAACAAAATATAAGTATGGAACTACAAGAAGGTATGCTGTGAAAATGTATGAATTAAAGTGGCATTAATGACTTGATTTCTGAAATCGACCGTAAATATGAAGTGGCAATCTTTTCTGTTGTTTGGTTAATAGACACTACATTAAATACTTCCTCTTACACACATGTAATGAAAGATGTGAAAACATTAACATTCATACTGAACAGTATTCTTATGCCACATTAATTCCACATGGCTTTAAAAAATCTCATGAACTTTATGTATCTTTTTTTTTTCTGGCTCTACACTTTATTCACTGCTGCCATCCCTATGATAGTGTCAGTCAGTACATGAAACAATTCTCCGAAAACTAAGGCATCACCAACTTTCTGGGTTTATGTTAGTGATTTAAGGCCAAAAGACCCCAGGCTCGGGTAGTAACATTTAGCCAAGTAGTGACAGTTCATAAGCAGTCACTTGACTGGTGACATTTTAAATCAGTCATTTACTTTGTCATTAGTGTATTTTCTCCCTGAGGAAAGTTCCATATTCCTTAACATGGGAAAAACACCCAAATATCAATTTGGTTCTTGTCAATTTATTCAACTTCATCTCTTGCCACATAGCTTAGTCTGCCCCTTTGCTCTAGCATCTCACAAACTAGACTACTTAGAATTCCACAGTGTCCCTCCTCACTGCTCCTGCTTCCTCCTCCCTTTATCTGGTATGCTTTTTCCTTGACCTTCAGCTATCAACTTGCATATCACCTCTACCAAAAAGTCTACAGTATTGACACAAAACTTGGACAGATGGACCTCCTGTGTGTTCCAGTAGTGCCCTGTTTTATACTTGTTGTGGTCTCTATGACTCTGCATGGAAGTGGCCTGTTTGTCTGTTTTTTCATGTTATATTATTGTTGAGGACAATCATATATGGACTGTATCAACCCCACCTCGTAATTCCAGTGCGTGTCATAGTGCCTCAGCATATGGTTGTTGAATAGGGAATGAAGAATGAGAAAACCAGAATCTCTGATACTTAACCACAATGATAATTACTAATTCAGTGTGCAACTGCGGGCAAATTATATTTAACAGTAATTTTGTATTGTTGTTGTACATACATATTTCTCATTCTTTTTGATACTGATAAAGTTTTCAACTATTTTTTACTGACTTACACTTAGTTCCTGTGAAAGCTTTTAGCTAAAGAATAGAATTCTTTTTCTTTTTCTTTTCAGGTCTTGCTGAATTAGAATCTGGATGCTCTTCTCTAGAAAAGCTTCTTCTCTAGGATCCACTGATGAGGCAGATATAAATCAAGATATACTTTGGACAGCATCATCACAATATGTACCATTTTAAAAAAAGCCTTTATCAAAAAATCCCAGAGCAACAAATGCTGGCCAGGATGTGGAGAGAGAGGAACACTCATACAACACTGCTGGTGGGACTGCAAATTAGTGCAACCTCTGTGGAAAAGAATTTGGAGATACCTCAAAGAGCTAAAAATAGAAATACCCTTTGCTCCAGCAACAGCACTATTATGCATCTACCCAAAAGAACAAAAGACATTCTATAATAAAGACATCTGCACTCAAATGTTTATGGCAGCTCAATTCACTGTTGGAAGGATGTGGAAACAACCCAAGTGCCTATCAATTCATGAGTGGATTTTTAAAGTTTGGTATATGTATACAATGGAATATTACTCAATTATAAGAAACGATGGTGATCTAGCACCTCTTATATTTTCCTGGATACAACTTGAGCCCATCCTCCGAAGTGAGACATCAGAAGAATGGACAAAGAGCACCACATGTACTCGCTATCAAATTGGCACTGAGTGATCAACACTATGGTGCTCACATGGTAGTAATATTCTTCAGGGATTGGGAGCTTGGGGGTGGGTAAACTCACAACTAATGGACATGGTGAGCATTGTACGGGGGAAAAGGCATGCCTCAAATTATGCTTTGGGTGTGGCCACGTCATACATGTAATCAAAATGTTTGAACCCCCATAATATCCTGAATTAAATTTAAAAAATCGGCCATCAATTTACTCCAACCAAGTATTGGTGAAAATTTGGTTGTTTGGCTGTTTAAACACCTAACAGGCCAGGCATGGTGGCTTGCGTCTGTGGTCCTGGCACTCTGGGAGGCCGAGGCAGAGGAGTTGCTTGAGCTCGGGAGTTTGAGACCAGCCTGAGCAAGAGTGAGACCCCATCCTACTAAAAATAGAAAAATAAAAAGTTAACCAGACAACTGAAAATAGAAAAAATTGGCCAGGCATGGTGGTAAATGCCTGTGGTCCCGGCTGCTTGGGAGGCTGAGGCAGGAGGATCACTGAAGCCAGGGAGTTTGGGGTTGCTGTGAGCTAGGCTGATGCCACAGCACTCTAGCCCCAACAACAGAGTGAGTCTGTGTCTCAATAAATAAATAAGTAAGTAAATAAATAAATAACAAAAAAAATAAAAAATAAATACCTGATATTTCTATAGTCTAAGGAGGTAAAATTGCTTTTTATTTTCAAGATCCACTTAAAAGTCTTTCAGAACATCTCTTTTTTAAATGTTGCATTTGCATCTTTCACCTGGGAGGCTCTGATTAATTATAAAAACTGATAAAATTTTGGTTTATACAGACAGGATGTGTGCTGCATAATTAGAACGGGGTGAATCACAGCAGATGGGGCATCATGCAAGTCTGCACAAAATAAGATGAACCACAAAGGGCAAAGAAAGTGACAAAAGTAACCACAGAAATTGTGGCTGAAAATAAGAGGTGTCTCAGAGTAATTGCTGGCTTTAGAGCTCATTCGCATGTATGCTTTTTAGTTCTTGCTACAAATATTCTGGAATTTATTCATTTTGCTTTTAAATTCAGAAGGCTAATTAATCATACATTGATATTATTATTTAGAGATATTTATTGTACTTTATTCTTAAGGCAAATGGCTGTTATTTCCAATATGGGGGAATGTAAAATTTATATGGAGTCTTTACCTTATGTCTGCTCAGCTACAAATAGTAATAGAGTAGAATTTTCTATTAAAATACTTGCTGAATATATAATATTTTAATAATACATTCAAAGCAAATTATTTTTTTCTGAATATGTTTTAGACTCTTTGAACATACTATTTTCATTTGCTGTTTAATATACCATGATAGTATTACAGCATAATTTACTCAATTTTCCCTATTGTAAATTTTGGTAGTTTCTAATTTTGAAGGGTAAATATTAGCAGGCTTAGTTTCATGCTTTGAATTAATTACCAGGGTTTTTTTTTTTAAACTAAGATTATGAAAATCATATATTCTAAGTTGCACGTATCGCTCTATGATTTTGTTGACAGTCATATTGTTGAAGTATATTGTTAGCTAAATTATATGGAACCAGAATAGTTATTAGCAAATTTTCAGGTGTTAGCATTTGAATCCAGGTATCACTACACCCTGAAATTACCAAAAAAAATAAAAACATTAATAATAAAATGAAATGTGGGGAAAAGGAAGACGCATGAATTTTGAAGTCATATCAAGCAAAGTGTGATCAACTGTGTAAATTTTGACACATGACTTCACTTTCTGGGTCTTGATTTCCCATCAACTGGGCATAATATATGACCTTTCTTGAATAGCGGTCAGAGGAGTCAATTAGAAAGTGGACATAAAGCACATAGCTCAGTAACTGACACAAGATCCCTCTTTTCTCTTACCCTATTCATGCAGACTCTGAACCACCTTTCTCCAGGAATGTGCAGATAATTACAGCCCAAAGTGGTCTTTATTAACCTCTGTTTTCTGCATAATTATATCAAGTCTCCTTTTTAATTTGGATTGGGAACACAATGTAAAATAGCTAATTACATTTCTTTTTTTACAAATTGCATTTTAAATTCCTATCACAAAGATTCTGGCTTAGCCAATGTAACAGAAGGCCTATTAAAGAACAATTATCACCTCCAACGTGTCAAGACCCAGAACAATAAAATGCTGTAGACATCATGGACCCTCTCGGCTCCCCGAGTGTGTTGTGTGTGCCCTCATCTTCAAGTCCTCTGGGTTCACACCATTTCCTCAAGTTTGCCTGGTGACAGTCTCTCTTCTTTCACAACTCAGCTCAAGCCTCAACCCCTCAGTGAAGATTTTCAGGCTCCAGGGTAGAAATAACCACGTTTTTGCATATGTTACCACAGCTCCACACAGTTGCTGGTCTCAACATCAAATTCCTTTTCCTAGACCTGTTTGTGCATGTCCATATTCTCTGCTGGCCTGTGTGCTCCTTGAAGGCAAAAACATGAGCCTTACCCATAGCTCCTCCAGAAGGCCAGGTGCAGGGCCCTGTATAGAATAGGTGTGCTTAGGTGCTTTAGGCTTTCAGAGAAGAAGCTATAGAACTTTTCTTGGAACCGTGTTAAGCCTTTGGGTTTTGCATATTGGTTTGTAACAGGCTCAAAACATTGCAAAGTCTTCTAGGAATGCTCTTCTTTACATTTTCTATAAGATGGAATAAAACGGCACTGCTCATGGAAAATGATATGTGACATTTGCAGAAATTGCAGGGAAAGGATGCTAATAGAGTTTATAAAAGGCTCCCAACCTGCCTGTGCATGGCAAAGCCACTGGACACTCTTCAGGGTAACTTTCTGTTACACTAGAGAGTCAGTGAGAGCCTTCCTCAGACAGCATCCTGAGAGGTAGGCTAGGCCACTCCATCACCCCCCTCCCCCAAAAAAGGTTGGAATTGATATCATAAATTAATTTGCAAAATAGAACTGTGTTTTGTTTGGGGCTTTCATAAAATTTCCAGTAGGTTTATGAATTCTGGATCAATCATCAAGTCCTCCCCCATAATTTTCTAATTAATTCCAGAGGAGACCCTGCTTTGATCAATTAACAGACTTCATTATATTTAGTTAATTAAGAAATTGAAGGCATAGATTTTGTCATTACTACAGACATCTCCAATTGACCTGGAGTGATGTTTGACTAGCTGCTATAAACCTGAAAAAATGGGGTCCTGACCATCACCCCGTTAGTAAATGGTGAGTGATCCCAGAAATGGAGTTGAAACTGGCTGAGAAAAATAAGCAGTCCATATTACTTCAAAGTAGATGCAGGAAAGCTGCAGAGTTTCATTCTTAAGCAATAGGAAAAAAACATCATTGGCTGAATATTAACTGTGTGTAGCCTGTAAACTGTGATAATGAAGAGTAGGAGCTGTGTAATGAGAACGATTGGGATTTGAATTCTTATTCTACCACTGCAGTAGCTGTGTGATCTTGAACAAGTTGATAAATAGTTTCCTGAATGGCAGAACGTAGCACATGGAGCATGGTTAGAGATAGAACAGAACAACAGCTGTCAGTATTGTCATCATTAATATTACTAGGCGCTTTCACAATAACTGTATATCTCATCTTAAAAAAATACTGTAAAATAGATACAAATTTCCTCTTTTAAAAATGAAGAGACCAAGCCTCAAATCATTACTAGAACATTCCTAATATCACAGAGCTAACAAGAGGTGGACATGGAATTCAAACCTGTTGACTTTCAATGAGCTGATATCCCTCAAGTAATATTAGTGATGTTATTAAGCAGTAGTAGTAAATGCGTAGTTATTAACAAATTGGTGATTTTAGGTCCTGTACACTAACCTTCTATTATAGAAATTGATACCATCCTCTTATGTTTGAAACATAAAGTTTTTCTTAAATAAATAAATTTGTGTGAAAAAGTAAGCTGATCTGTAGACAGATGCGTTAAGTAAATAATTATATGGGTGGTACATGTGTATGACTTAACTCTTGATGTATAACAAATTACCCCAAAACTAAGCACATATGCCTTAAAGCAACAAACATTTATTATCTCATGGTTTATGTGAGTCAGGATTGTGGGTGGGGTGTGGCTTAGCTGACGCCCTGAGTTCAGAGTCTCTGTCGGGGCAGGAATCGAGGTGTCTGCTGCGGGGGACTGCTGTCCTCTCCAGGCTCCACCAGGGCAGGCTCAGCTGCCAATCTCCCTCGCACGGCGACTTGCAGGCCTCCATGTTTTGCTGCCTGTTGGCTGACGGTATCAGTTCCTTACCTCCTGGCCCCTCTACAGGGCAGCTCACATCAGGGCAGGACATTCCATCCCTAGAAGGGAGGCATTAAGTTCAGCCCACACTCACAAAGGAGGCGTTACCAAAAGGTGGGAGTCATAGTTGGCATCTCAGAGGCTGCCTACCACATGCATGCGTATGAATAAAATTACAACAATTACATGCAAATGACTCAAGTTCGGGAACCCATTTACTAAACATACCATCTCCAAAAAGGAAAGTTAGCTCAGAAAATGGGTTCTGCCTTCAGTCCTGGCCTTGGCATGTGGGAACCTGACTGTGCGGTAGGTTCTTCAGCTGCACTTATAGACTTACCCTCCCGTTTCCTCTTCTCTCTGGCTCAGCATGTTCTACAATGACCCAAATGCACACTCCCTCCATTTCAGGAGCGCTCTACTTCCCTAAACAATCCTCATCTTCCTTTCCCTCGGAGTCCCGTTCTTGCAGGTGCCTGTGTTTAAAATGACCTTTCTCCACCACTATGCTCCATCCCAATCTTTTCAGATTGTTGAACCCCTACATATCCCTAAAGGCCTCATTCAAATTCCATCTCCTTCATAGAGCCATTCCCCAACCAGAGGGAATTCCTCCTCCTCGGTCCCAGAGCAGTGAGTCCGGCCCTCGGCAATACCATTTATTCAATTCTACTTTGAAAGAGACAGTGAGAGACAGACTACTCTAACATGTCCTAAGTTGGCCTATTCTGTGCTGCATGTAAAGAACTAAGCGTCCCCATCTGCATGTTATCATAAGAAAGTGAAGTGTGCAAAGTGTGGAAGCCAGTGCTTAGGAAGACCCCCGTGATGCCTTCCTGGAGAGACTCATGCCCGTGTGGGGTCTCCTCCCACAGGGCGTCAGGGGTGACCCGTGTGACTGATAAGTAAAGCAAAGTTAAATGTGTGACTTCTGGGACTAGGTCATCTTTTGAATTGCTCCCTCTGGGGAAAGCCAGCCACCATACCCAGAGGACACACTCACACGGCCCTGGGGAGAGGCTCACACAGTAAAAGCCCAAAGCTTCTCTCTAACAGGCAGCGCCGACTTGCAAGCCGTGTAACAAAGCTACCTTGGAAGTGGTTCCCAACCCCACGTAAGTCCCACTACTGCCCTAGCCAACGTGTGGCAAGCTCAGGTAAAAGCCCCAGAGGCAGTGAGACAAAATAAATGTCTATTTTTATTTTAAGCCATGAAGTTTTAGGGCAATCTGTTATGCACCAAGAGATAACTAATACATAGAATTGAAAAGAATTTGCCCAAAGCCAGTTAGCAAGTCTTAGAAGCCTCTTGATCGGTAAAGGAGAAAAAAAATCTCCTGCCTCCTCTTCCTTCTCCAGTCACAAGTTAGACCCAACTAGGTTCAGCCTTGTCCAAGGATATCTCCAATCTCTGCCTGAAATTCTACTTCCTCTTTGAACCGTGATGGAAGAAGAAAGAGTGCATTGCAAATTTTAGTATGGCAACAGAGTGTGAAGTCTCTCACTCCAGGAAAGGCCTCCCGGTGACCTCAGATTCTCTGGAAGAACCCACAGAGATCCTCTGGTCAAGCCTCAGCACTGAACAGATAACGCAGGTCCAGCTGATGAAATGACTTTCCTAAATTCACACAGCTGCTTAGTCACAGAATCCAATGTAAATCACAGGTCGTCTCATTCCCAGTACACTTTTTTTTGAAGGAAGTTCGAATACAACTGTTTACAAACCTATTACCTACCATAGACCCCTTTGATTTCCATCTCCTCCCTTTATTCTCAGGTTTTAAAATATTTTTTGTTAATGAAAGTTTGCATGTATTAACTAATAACAGCCAGCACTATTTTATCATGGGTAAATTTGAGGTTTCCATTGGTGCATAGAGGGTAAAGCATTGACGGGAGCCCAAATTGCTGTCTTTGGGAACCCCCAGTGTACTCAAGCCCAAGGTGGGAAGCATTAACCTTGAAACAATGATTTTGGCATCCTGTTGGATCTTATGCAGCAGCATTTCATGCTTTTGGCTCCCTCTTTTTAATTTTCTTGAAACTCTCTCCTCCCTTGTCTTCCTGGGCATCCTTCTTCCTTGTTTTTCTCTTAGACATTCCTTCTCAGTCCCCGGCCCTAGGTTCACTTCCTCTGCCAGTCACTTGATTTTTAGCAAAACCCAGAGCTTTGTCCATGACTCTTCTTTCTCCTACTCATGCATTAAAAGGTTTCCTTTCTTCTTTTCATTAAAAACACTTACCTTTCATCAAAAGCGGGAATAGATATTACTTTCTCTGGAGAGTATTTTCTGCAACCTTCCCTCAGAGTAAACGCTTCTCTCTTCTGTGCTAAGTCTTCATTATTCACTTTCTTCTACCAAAGCGTTTATCACATTCAGAAGCTATCTGCTGACAAGTCGGTCTCCTCCACTAAAATGTGAGCGACTCCAGGTTAAGTCTTGGTCTTATTTATCTTGGCATCACAAATGCCCAGCCCAGAGCCTAGAATCAAGCGATCACTCAATAAGTACTTGATGAATGGCTGTGAATCAACTATTAACATGGAAACATGGAAATGTATTGGGTTATGCTCCTGCAAACAACTATGGCTTTTATTTGCCAACCCATTTCTCTTTACTGGAAGAACTTCTAAAGAAGAACTAGTGTTCACATCCTAAGTTGAATCTGTTAAAACCATAGCAGACATTTAATTAGGCCTATAGCTGAACGGAGAGAGAAAATTCCACCTAAGTGATGGTCACTGGAAAAATCACCATTCCTACTTGCTGAGAGAAGGACAGAGAGGAAGAGGAATTTAAAGCCCCTCAAAGACTCCTAAATGCAGTCCAGAAAATGCCATTACTATAAATTGGTGCAGTACAATGTATTGATCTCACCAGAGTGAGATAATTAGCATTAGAGTACTTCAGTGTATATTCCACAGAACCCTGATGCAGCAAGATGTTTTTCTGAGGGGGGAAATATGTCTCTGGACAAATAAATCGACAGAATGTAACAAATGATATTCCTTTTTCCATCTCACAAATCACATTTGCATGATAAAGTCATTGGGAAGTCTTTCAGTAAAGAAACAGGTTTAAATTTATTTAACTGAGCATTTTTCAAACTTACTTACTGTACTGTAGCATTCTGTTTTTCTCCTATCACCTACTATCACCCTGTGGAACTAATATTCCATGGTGACGCTTTGGGAAATGCTAGCCTAGCTCTAGAAGGTCTAATCTGGGTGCACATCATTTGCTTAGGGTTTTTGTTTTGTTTTGTTTTAATACCTGTGCAGCCCACAGACCCTTCTCTTTAAACAGACCTAAATAAATGGGTAAATGTATTCTCCAGGTGAGTTTGCACAGTCGTTCCTGCCCCTCTGGCAGAACTTGGCTGGACAAGTAGGAAGAGTCAGATTCTTTCTCTTTCAAATCAAGACTCAGAAGTTTTAGGTTGGGCTCAGATGGGAGGTTGAACTCGGGCTGTGGGGATCCTTTATCTCCATTGTACTTGGAAGCAGAGAAAGGTGATCCTCAGAGAGACATTGAGGAAAGAATTCATCAGATCCTCTGAAAGAAACAGGATTGAGAGAGCTAGAGGCCCCAGAGAGAGGAAGGGACTTCACTCCCTTGACGTTCCAACCCCCACAGACCCCACTGAGCTTCCCCTCCAGGAAATTATACACTACCCCTGCATACTGTCACTGAACCCTTCTTTTGATAACAATTTGTATCAGCTGTTTTTCATTTTTTAACCTCCAACCAGAGTGTCTTAACTAATACAGAAGATCAGAAATAGAGACATTTAAGATCAACAAGCATTTGGTGAGTGCCCACCATGTGCGAAGCCCTGTATTAGGTGTTATGGGGATTGAGAAAGTAGAAAACAGATTTTGCCTTAGAAGAGTGCACTAATAGGAGATATAGTCACAGAAGCATATTTAAGTAGAATTTGGCAATTGCTAGATAAAGGTGCGTTAGAGAACATTTATCTAACACATGGTTGGTACAGGCAAAATAAGAAGTTTTCTGATATAGGAAATTCTTAGGATAAATCCTAAAGCTTGAGTTGTCTGGGAGAAGAAGCACAGCAAGGGCACTCCAGACAGGAGGGCTTGCTCATGCCAGTGCATCCAAGTGCGAGGCAGTGATGAGGGTACGGAGGGAAAACATAAGTGGTTATGGTTAGGGCCTGTAGAACAAGAGAACAAGCAGCAGGAGATGAACCAGAGAGGTAACTGATAGGTATAAGTAAGGGACAGAGAGCCATCCTAAGATGTCAGGATGTCATCATGTCAAACAAATTGCAGGTTACAAGCAAGAAAGGAACAGGGTCAGGTATGCATGCTAGAAAGGTATTTTTGGTAATTGTGTGTAAGCTGAATTTGATGTGGGCAAGACGAAAGGCAGAGAGAATAGGAACAGCAGGACAGTGGGGATGGATGAGAGGGATGGAAATCAACCATAGAATAATAATTTAAAATGAATGAGTAACAAAATGGTGAAGAAAATGTCCTTAGAGATTTAACTGGTACCTACGCTTTGCTCCCCTTCACCCCAAAATTACAGATTTTTTTGCTTCACCATGAACTATATATTTTCCAAAAACCCTACACCCCCACCCTCTAAATACACCTGCTATTAAAATATGTAGAGCTAAACTGAGTCTAAATGTTAACAATAGTGAGATATCGGGTCTCTGTGTTAACAAGTTAACCCTGTGAAGGGAACTGGGAGTCAGGAGATGAGACATTCCCCAGCAAAATGAAATTGTGGGACTTTGCCAGTCTTGGAAAATAAAGAACTTTCTGAAGCAGATTGCTTAATGAGGGGTACCCAATGGAGTAATTTAGTGAAGCATTTAAAATTGTTATTTAGTTGTGGTAAAGATTTCTCTCCCTTTGGACAGATCCCATGGTCTCTGTAAGGCTGGGTTCTTCCACCTTTAAGAGAGAGTTGATTGGATTATACCAGCTGATTCATTTCCTCCCTCAAGACCTTCTTACCAAAAAAAAGAAAAAAAAAAAGTTCATGAAAGTCCTGTATTTAAAAACATGTAGAAGTGGAACTGCTTTGGCTGAGACAGAGTGTAGAAAGCCCTAAACAGTGTTTGTCATACCTGCAGTGGGCTCTGAGAGGCCTGCACAGAATCCTAGAAGTTTTGGAAGAGATCATTGAAACACTAGATCATCTCAGCAGTTCAATTTATCCTTTTATATGACCCTTTTATCTTTCACCAATGGCTTTCCAAGTCTGGGTGAGCTGGCTCTGGCTTCCAGGGTATCCGATTTGCCCCTAAGTGCTCATAACATGGGCAGGAGGAAGACCTTCACTTACTAATTCCACCTGAGTTTTTCCAGTAGGCTGGGAGAGGTATTGACTGAATACATCACAACAGGATTCCTGTGTCCCAGCGTGGAAAGGGTCTCACAGACTCAACCCCAGCCTGCCGGTTACCACTGGCTGGACCTTGCGGCAAGTTGGGAGCCGCTCAGCCTCTGTGAGTCCTGTTCCTGGGGTTCAGTCACACCAGCCTGAGCTTCTCCAAGTTGCTTAAAAGAGCTCAAATAGAGTGGGGCTTGTGAAAGAAATTTTTATTCTACAAATGTTAACGAATTTTATTAAAAAATCTGTCAATGCTCACATTCTATGATGAAATCAGAACACCAAAATGAAAATTTTAATAACAAAACAAGCCAACATCCACACTACATATTAAATTAACATCACAGCAAAATGATCAATGCCCAGCCATATGGTGAGGCGAGTTTAACATGGCGTAATTGTATGAAAATTGCCACAGAGCTAGCTCTGGGTTGATAAAACGAGTTCAATAACTGTTTTCTCGTTTTGTTGGGAGCGCTTTTCTATTCTCACAGTAACGTGCCACCACATTTTCTCTGTTGCACTTGATAAGGGCAAATTGGCACTGTGGGATGGAGCAGAGCTTTGTTCAGTCCCACAGTTCAGCCTCCAATTGACTGGAAGAGCTGTACAAATTGTTTCGCCTTCGTTCAGAGACACTTATCAAGGCCCAACAAGGAAGGTAATACAGGCCACTCGCCAGGCAGACACATCTCTCAAAAGAGAGCACCAAGCCCCCCAGCATAATGAAATTGTGAGACTTTGCCAGTCCTGGAAAATAAAGAACTTTCTGAAGCAGATTGCTTAATAAGGGGTACCCAACAGAGTAATTTAGTGAAGTATTTCAAAGAGCTATTCAGCTGTGGCACTGTAACCTCCCAGCGCTCGTGGGAAGAGCAGCTCACGGCACAATATTCTACTTGATGTGTGGCTGCTTTTTCTTCCTCATAGCCTCAGTACCTCTCAGGTAACCTTCATTTAGAATTATAATTTTCTTTCATCATTACCAAATCTCCAAACCTTAGGATTGAAAATAACCTTAAAAAGAAACAAATAAATAAATTCTGTTTCCAACCGCCACCAGAGAATACAAGTTCCACTGGCATCCGAGCTACATTTATAATCATTATTTTTTCAATTAACATTGAGGACTGGACTGGTTTTATTTTTATTGTTTTTTTTTCTTTAAAAAAGTAATAGGCAGCCAAGCTATGTTTTATCATTTCCCCCTATGGGCAGAGGAGGCTTGCTACCTGTTAAGTAAGCACAACTCCATTCACATCACTGCACTTAGACTTCTAAGCCCTAAATGATTTCTTCCCACCTTTGCCTCCTAGAATGACAGGTAGTTTGAGCTGGAAGGGACTTGATGTCCATGTAGCCTGATGCTCATGTCCTGTAGCAGAGAGAATTGAGGCACAGAGAACATAAGTGATTTCTCAAGGTCAAATAGCCAAGAAGTAGAAGGATGGATAACAACAACAACAACAACAAATAGTGATGCTGGGTTTTGATCTGTGGTTTTTTTGCACTCTATCTGGCACTATCTCATTCTCCATATAAAATGATATACTCAAAATTATGCTAGAGAAAGAGTTGGTAGAACAAGCATAATTCCCATTCTTCCCAAGTGACCTGAGATGCAACTTAATCTTTCTGTCTTAAATTATGTTGTTTCAAGCTGGGAATAAAGGAATGCATGCAATGTTTATATAAACACCTATTGTGAACCAGGTATATAAATCTTACTTGACCCAAGAGGTAAGGATTATTGGCTCTATTTTACAAGTAAAGTTACTGAAGAACAAGGGTTTTGGGCAATCTACTTAAGATTCTTTGGCCAAAAGAGAATAGAGGAGGGATAAGGAGTCAAGTTTGTCTGAGGCCAGAGCCCACAGTCACTGAAGAGAAGGCCCAGCCAGACATGGGCCAACTGGAGACAAGGCTTACATATCTAGGGGGAGGGTTTCCTTTAAGCACTTTGTTTTTAAAGGGTGCCAAATGAAACTAAGCAATAGTAATGTATTATTCTAAAGAAAGCCTTTGTTAAATGACTCTCAGAGTCAAAATAGGTGTTGAGAGACCATGTCTTTGGTCAACAGCCTCTGCTTGGACCTCCCTAGAAATAGGATGTCACTACAGACAGGCAGAACTGGTGATGTCAGTGCTGCAGCAATATTCCCGTAGACCTCTTTCACTATTTTTGTGTCCCACAGATTCCAGTGTGTCTCTGCTCCCTACAGAAGTGACTGGAAGTGCCTCAATCTACCAGAGCCCTGACTGCCTACAAGCAGGACAACACAAAGCCCAGAAGTCCCTGTGAATATATGTCATCCCATCCTCACAACTTAACCAATGATGAGTGCAGGTGTATAAATACCCCAGTTCACTTGCCCTGATTCAGAAGCTCTGAGAGTGACCTTCACTGTTGCAAGCCTCCATTGTGGGATGGAGCCAAAGTCACCCTCCAAGGGTTGACACTGCACACTTGATATGATGCATGTCCTTGGTCTCCTTTCCTTTTTCATTCTACTTTCTGCTTCTCTATTCTTCACTTACACATATGTCATCCTATCAGGGATTGTTGTCTGCTTCCAGGAAATCAACTTAAGACAAGAGAGCAGCCCACCCATTGTTTGACACCTTGATTGTTAAAAGATTTTTTTTTACATTTATTAAAGCTGGAACTCCCAGTAACTCCCACCCCAACAGATCTATTCTGTCCTACAACACGACAGAGCACACATCTAATTCCCATCCTCTTGACTGGCTTTCAGGTAGTTGACAGTGCCCACAGGGTACTTTTTGTCTTCTCAAAGGACTTGAATGAGAATCATGACTCAGTACTCACACCATCAGAAGCTAAAAATAAGGAGTTATTATTGCCACTTCTTCATCTGCAATCTGATGCTGAGTAGGAGAAAGGAAAAAAAAATTCTTCCACCTTAACAAAGGACATAAATATGTGTTTCCTTCCAAAATCATAGATATATAGCTGCCTACCAGTAATTAATAAAGGTTATTTATTGATCTCAACTGTATTTTGGAGAATACAGAGTTGCATCTCACATATTATCTCACTGTATCTTCCCAAAAATAGTTATTATCATCATTATTCCTGGTTTACAGATGAGGAAACAGAAGCCCAGAGAAACTATGATACTTACTCTATGTTTAATCCAAAGTGATGGACTTGAACCCAGGCAGGTTAACACCATAGCTGATACTCTGAACCATTGTAATTACTGCAAATGTTCTGTGTAAAGAGGAACTCATAATTAAACATTTTTATAATGCATTGAATTATTACACATATCTATTGAATAGAGGTTGAGAGTACAGTATAGAATTGCAATCCAGATTTCACACAAGATCTTTGTTTTAGCTTGCAAACATGGCCACATTTTCGGCTCTTCCCCTCAAGAGATGAAATGCTTGGTCATTGGGACATGGACAAGCAGACATCAACAGAGACTAACAAATGCTTACATATTAGAACTTGCTCTCTTGCTGCTCTTTAGAATTCTGAGGCTGACATGTGAAGAAAACTCCGTCATATTACCGGAAGATGGAAGACCCCATGGAACAGAGTCAAGCCATCTTGGCTGAATTCTCCTTAGAATGAATAGTCTACAACACCTGAGTTAAGTCATCCTGCACCAGACTTTCTCTACCTCTATGCTATTAACATTTTGACCCAGATGATTCTTTGATGTAGGGGATTGTTCTGTACATTGTGGGATGGTTAGCAGCCTCCCTGGCCTTTATAGACAAGATGATAATAAAATCCTCCAATTATGACAACCACAATTTTATCTAGACATTCCCAAATGTCCACTGGTGGTGTGTATGTGGGGGTATAAATCAGCCTCATTTGCAAACTACTATTCTAGACCATCAAATCCCAGCTGATGCACCCCAGACCTGAAGAATCATTTAGCTTACTCAAATAATTGTAATAAAAAATGAACAAATGATTGTTTTAAGCCATTAAGTTTGGAGTTGTTTGTGTCTCATCAAAAGCTCACTAATACAGTCTTTGTAACAGAGATAATATGTATTCACCACACTCTCTTCTCTTCATGGGTGCACAGAAAGACTACAGTTTCCAGCCTTTTTGTATGTAGGTGTTCACCACATAACTAAGTACCTGACAACTGGAATGTGAGCAGAAGTGATATGTCACTCTATCTCAGGTAAGGAATAGTGGTATATGTCCTCCATACTCCCTCTCTCCTGTTTGTCTAGAAGGAAAGAACTTCAACACTGGCAGAGTTGTAAGATAGAAGCTTGAATACCCAAGTCACTGTGGGAGAATATTTTGCCCAGGAGAGCTTCCCAATCTGCATTCTACTGTGACATGAGTGAGAAATAAACCTTTGCCATCTTAAACCACTGACATTTAGGGTTTACTTATTATCACAGAAAAACCTAGCTTATATATTCTTATCTGCCATTCATTATATGTTGGAAATAATCTAATGGAAAAGTTTGAATTAGATGTGTCAGTAAATGAATGAGAAGATTTTCTTCAACATCTTGAATGTAAAATGTCAACTACTGGAGTGCAAATCCCAGCTCTTGTATTCACTTGTTCAATAGATATTTAAGTGACTACTAATTGTCAATAACCATACAAAAAACAGAGCTGCATAGAAGAGTAAGGCATGTTTCCTAACACTAAGGAGATCACAGCCCACTGGGAAAGACAGCAAAATTAAAAGAAAATTTACAGAATAAGCCAACCATTATAATGATGAACCTATCTATAAACCAGGTGTCTGGAGAACTTCAAAGAATCAGTGAATGACTGCCTGGAGAAAACAGGAAAGGCTTCACAGGAGAAATGATATTATACATAGGTATGAAAAAGATAGGAATTTTAATAGTCAATAAAGGGAAGAATACAAGTAAATAATCACACCAGAAGAGCATCCTGGACAGGAGGGAGTGAAACTGTAAAATAAATGGGAATGAAAAAAAAAAAAAATCCACTGTCTTGGGGGAAAAGTTGAGAAAAACAGGGTCACTGATCTAGAACACCATATTCTGTCATTTCTTGTGTTATAAGCTAGCCAAGAATGTAATGGTTTAGAACAAACAACCATTTTGTTTTATCTCATGGTTTCATAGCCAAGGAATTGGGCAGGGCTTGGTTGGATGATTCTTCTGCTCTATGTACTGCTAATGCAGGTTATTCAGATATATTTTGCAGGTGGATGGGATAATCTGGAGGGTCCAGGATGACTTTACTCACATGAGCGGTGCTTTGATGGTCATGTTGTGAAGGTTGGGCTCAACTAAGATTGTTGACCTGAGCACCAATATCTAGCATTTTGGGTAAGGCAACTGGTATCCGAGTAGTCAGACGCTTTATATGGCTGCCAGGGCTCCCAGAGAGAGTGCTCCAAGAAGCAGAAAATGGAAGATGAGATGTCAGTGTCTTAAGCCAGGGCCTAGAAAATGTCATAGACACACCTTTGTCATATTCCATGGTCAAAGTAATCACAGAGCCTGCCCAGATTCGAGAGGAGGGGTCAAATACCTTATTTCTCAAAGCGAAAAGTGTCAAAGAATTTGCAGTCAAGAGCAGGAGTCTTAGTGTCTCAGTTAAGATGACAAAAGTTTTCTCCCTCTAGAATCCTACCAGCAAGAGCATTAATGTCCGACAGCTTTTTCCTGACTTTCTGAGCTGAACTCTCACTGTGGAAAAGAACCCTGGGGGATGGAACCAGTGTCAGAGATAGACCTGAAATATCAGTAAGATTCCACTAGCCAGTTTGGCAGGAGATGCATACAAATTGGGTATGTTCACAAGTGAGAGACTCTTTTGTAAGGCAGAAAGGTGAGAAGGTGGGGGCCTCGAGAGGAAAAGTTATTGAAACAAAAGCTGAGAAGAGGTATTGAGTATGTTTAGTTATAGGCTAAGGACATTACTCCAGAAGGCATAGGAAGCAGTTTTGAGGGATGTTGCTATGAATTTTACCTAAGACCAGGGCCACATCTGCCCTCTGCGTTTTGGAATATAGCTCACCCATTCATTTATATGTTATCCATGGTTGCTTCAGCACTACAAGGATAGAGCTGGGTAGTTGCAACACAAATCCTACGGCCAACAAAACCTATTTATTATCTGACCCTTCACAGAACAAGTTTGCTGACCCTTGCTTTAAAGATTAATCAGGCAACAGCGGCTTTTTAACCACTGCCCTTTCCTAGGAGCAGAAAGGTAAGGAGATGAGTTGTAAGGCTATCTAGCTGAATGATGCCATAAACATGGATCGTTGCAATGGTGTTAGAAAGGGCCGGAAAAAGTTAGGGGATGTAATGGAGGTGGAATTGACATAATTGTGTCTAGTTGAATGAATGTATATGTTCTTGCTTGAGTGTGTGTGAGCACTCACACAGGAACGCATTTGTGTGGGGAGGACAGACACAGAACACAGAGAAGGAGCTCCAAAAAAAACTGAGTGTTACTGCTGCCTAATGCTGATGTTACCAGCCAAAATAGTGGAGGTTGTGGACCAAGGAGGAGAGGCTGTTTGTGGAGATGGGGAAAGTGGTGAATTTGTTTTTCTTTCCCCCTAATTGACATCATTATTTGGACGTTAGCTAAGACAAGGGCTATCATCATTGAGTTCCTTGTGCGGCCAAATAGAATAATTGTGAATGAAGAGATTCAGCTTCAAGACTTTCAAATGTTTAATTCATTTCACCAGTTTAGCAACCACTTGACTGATAGAGGGATTCTCTACCAATCTTTCTTGGAATAGCTTACAGTTCTGACTGGATAAGGACATATCTGCTTTGTTTGTGTTGCTTCTTCTGCCTGCAAGAAGGGCGGTGTAGGCTCCATCTCTGATTCCATTTCCAAGTCCCTGTCCCTTGTTTACTCAGCTCCAGCCATCCCGGCCTCCCATGTGCCAGGCATGTTCCTGTGCATTTGCTGTTTCCACTGTCTGGAAGGTGATTCCCCAAATATCCACATGGCTTACTTCCATGTCACCTTAGGTCTTTGATCAGTTGTTACCCACCTGGTGAGGCCTTCTTCAGATACTGTCCATAAAATTACAATATTCCTTTCTTCTTATCCCTACACTTCCAATCCCTCTTCCCTGCTGTATTTTCCTATGGCACTAACAACCATGGGACATGTAATAACTTATTTATGAATTGCTCATTTCTCCTCCCTCCAGCTCTAAGAAGGTAAACTCTAGGAGTTCAGGAATTGCTGTCCCTTTTGTTCTCTCCTATATTTTTAGCATCTGGCATATCATAGGCACTCGAAATATCTGTAGAGTGCATGAACAAATCAATCTCCATTTTATAGATGAGGACACTGAAAAACATAATTTAGTGGCTTGTTCAAAGTCATACAGCAAGTGACAAGTGGACCAGGTATTCAAAGCCCAGTCACCTGTCTGTCTCCAGATCTGAATGTGTAACCACTCTCCTTTACTGCCTTCCAACAAAATAATGGCTTTGCTGGTCATGGGTCTTTAAATTGGTCACGTCTGGGACCGACCTGTAATCAACATAGCTGTGTGAGCTATCTATAAAATGCTCATAATAATATTAAGTCTGCAGAGATTGCATGACATTTAAGAAAACATATGCAAAATAATTCACACAATCTGAGACACGCCATAGGTCTTTAATAACTGAAGTGTAAAGTTTTGTATTGTTATCATGATTATTATGATTACTATGATGGATAAGTTACTATCCTCTGTTGCCCTGGATTGAAACTAGTGAGTCTCAGGTGTACCTGGTGCCTGGGCTTTATTGTTCTGCTTTCAAAGGCAGAGATGAGCTTCTGCATAGACTGCAGATCTTGAATGCTAATTCTTCCCACTTTCTGTTGGTGCCCCTGGTTTAGAATGGCAGGCACACGGGAACCAGGAATGCAGCATACAGGGGCAAAGTTGTTTTGACTCTGACTTCAGGGCTTTTGAGAGAGCCATGTGGCTTCTTGGGTTGAGTTTCTCGTTCCAAATCATTTTTTTTCCATGGGGTGAGTGAGCAGCCTCGTGACACCTCTTGCCATCTTGCCTTGAAGAGCTTATTATCTGTTTCTACAAAGTCTGTTGACTATGGAACGGTTTTAAACTTGTTTATCATGAAACTGGATGGGGGATTCACAGTTAGCTAAATATTCCAAAAAATAAAGTTTGGTACCAAACTCTCTCACCATCTCAAGTAATTTTCTATATGCCCTGAAGGCTTTTTACTGGGAAAAGGCGGTAAAGAACATTACAGAGAAATGCAACCAAAAATGGAAAAATAAATAATAAAATAAAATAAATGAGCAAACACCTTTCTTATAAACAGATGCTTCCTATGAAATCATTTGACTGTCCAGGGCTTGGCAGCAGGGAAGGTGATTTACATAAACATGGTGAAGTCTCACCACTTCCTGCCTAAGACAGAATGCTCACTGATAAAGGGGTGCAAACTGCAAATGTTGGCCTGCAACAATCATCGCTAAGGAGGCTGTGTTTACTTTTGCTAATTGTGTGTGTGGATGAGTGCCCTGGGAGTTTAGAACTCACACAAACAAACAAGGAACGTGAATTTGGCAAAAGGGTGGTTTTTGGTTTTGCAAGTGTTAGGGTTGTTTTCCCTTCTGTTGGTTGGCTGACAATGGGGAGCTCAGGAAGGACAGTATTAGCACCTCTCCTGATTTCCCTGGAAGCAGAAACTATTGCAGCCTCCTGAGGATTTGGCTCTCACCCAGTCCTACTCATTATCCTGCCAGCACAGCTAGAAGAGCCTGGCCCAACTGCTGTTATGAAGAGCTGCTTCCCATCTTGATGGGGAAATAACCTCAGGCCTTTCTGCCTTTGCTGCAGGAGTGACTGAGCCCAGTGAGCCCATGAGGGGGTCATGCTACAGACACCTAGACACACACCTTCACCTTTGGTAAGTTACAAGTTCTCTATCTCTTCCTTGTTTACTTTGAGACAGGTACCTGCTAACCACTTCACACACAATCAGCTCTTTCATTTTTCACTCAGTTGGCATAGGAGGAAATTGAAGTACCAAGGGGTTAAATCATTATCTCAGGCTTATCCACTTTGCAAGACATAGAATTAGGATAGAACACAGAACACTCCTACTCCAAAACTACCCTTTTAACTTTTAGATTCCCTTTGGTCTGACACTCAACCGTTAAGCCTCGACTACCTAACCCAGTTCTAATCATCTCTTTCTCTAGGACTAGATTTTGCTCCATAGACCTTTGGCAAATTGGTTTGGACTTCTCTGATCTAAAATGTATACACATATTAGACCTTGTGTTGGCTTTCTAGGGCTTCCATAACAAAGTACCACAAACCGGGGACTTAAACCACAGAAATTTATTGTCTCACAGTTTTTAACTAATTATATTTGCAATGACCCTATTTCCAAATATGTTCAGATGCTGATATTTCCGGTAGACATGAATTTTGAAGGGACACTATTCAACCCACTAAAATTTGTTCTGGGATTAAATCATGTTCCCGCCAAATTCATATGCTCAAGTCTGAACCCCCAGCACCTAAGAATGTGATGTTATTTGGAAGTAGGCTCATCACAAATGTCATTCTGGAGTAGGAAGGACCCTTCATATGATAAGCCTGGTATCATTATGAAAAGGGGAGACTTGGACCCAAACACACAGAAAAGGAAGACAATGTGAAGGCACAGGAGGAAGACAGCTATCTACAAGCCCAGAAAAGAGGCCTAGAAAAAAATCTTCCCCTCACAGCCCTCAGAAGGAACCATTACTACCAATACCTTGATCTCAGACTTCTGGCCTCCAGAACTGTGAGACAAAAAATTTCTGCTGCTTAAGCCACCTGGTATGTAGTATTTTGTTAAGTCAGCTGTCAGAAACCAATACCGGGTCTAATATGCGTACATTTTAGATCAGAGAAGTCCAAAAAAGTTTTTGCCAGAAGTCCATGGAGCAGGGTCTAGTCCTAGGAAAAACTAACACAGACTCTAAGATCTGCCATAATCATGCTCTGCCTCTACTCCTCAGATCCCTGATGGCTAAAAAAACCATGGAGAAGATAAGTGAACTTAAGAGTTGTTTTGTTTAAAAGATAAAATTAACAAACCTTTAGCTATGCTAATAAAGAAAAAAAGAAAGAAGATTCAAATAAATAAAATTATAAATAACAGAGGGGGCATTATAACTATTGTTGCAGAAATGCAAAGGATCATAAGAAATTACTATGAACAATTATAAGCCAACAAATTAGATAACCTAAAAGAAATGTACAAATTCTTAGATACATACAACATACCAAGACTGAATCATGATGAAATAGAAAATCCAAACAAACCAATAATGAGTAAGGAGATTGAGTCAGTGATTAAAATCTCCCAGCAAAGAAAACCCAGGATTTGATACTTCATTGCTGAATTCTAACAAACATTTAATAAGAATTAATAACAATACTTCTCAAACTCTTCCAAAAAATTGAAGAAGATAGAACAGTTCCAAACTCATTTTCTGAGGCCAGAATTACCTTGATATCAAAGCCAGACAATAACACTGCAAGAAAATTACAGGCCAATATCCCTTATGAAGATGTATACAATAATTCTCAACAAAGTACTAGTAAACAAAATTCAACAGCACATTAGAAATGATCATATCCTGTGATCAGGTGTGATTTATCCCTGTAATGCAAAGATGGGTTAATATACACAAATAAATAAATGTGATATACCACATTAACAGATGAAGAATACAAATTTTATGATCATCTCAACATGTGCATAAAAAAAGGAAAATTCAACATCCTTTCATGATAAAAACTCTCAACAATTCCAGAAGAAATGTACTTCAACATAATAAAGATTGTATATGACAAGCCCACAGCTAGCATAGTACTCAATGGTGAAAAGCTGAAAGCTATTCCTCAAAGATCAAAAACAAGATAAGGATGGCCACTCTCACCACTTCTACTCAATATATTACTGGACACCCTAGCCAGAGCAACTAGACAAGAAAAAGAAACAAAGGCATCTAAATGGGAAAGGAAGAAGTAACATTATCTCTGTTCATAGATGACTTAATTTTATATATAGAAAAAACTAAAGAATCTACCAAAACATGTTAAGACTAATAAACAAGTTCAGTAAAGATTCAGGATACAAAATCAGCATACAAAAGTCAGTTGCATTTCTATACACTGACAACAAACTATGCAAAAAACATTAAGATGACAATCTCATTTATAATAGCATAAAAATACTTAAGAATAAAACAAAAGATTTGTACACTGAAAGCTATAAAACATTGATGAAAGAAATTGCAGAAGACACAAATAAATGAAAAGATATCCCATGCTCACATATTGGAATAATGAACAATGTTAAAATGTCCATACTACCCACAGTGATATACAGATTCAATGCAAACCCTATCAAAATTGCAATGAAACATTGTAAGAAATAGAAAAAAAATCCCAAAATACATATGGAACCACAAAAGACCCAAAGTGACCAAGGAGACCCAGTGACCCAGAGAGAAGGGGATGAGAGAAGTTAGTTAATGGGTACTAAAATACAGTTAGATAGAAGGAATAAGTTCTAGTATTCAATAGTGAAATAGGAAAATTATAGTTAAAAATAATTTACTCGATATTTCCAAATAGCTAGAAGAGAACTATTGTATTTCCAATACAAACAAAAGATAAATATGTGAGGCAATGTCTCCATTACTCTGATTTAATCGTTATGCATTTTATACATTATTAAAATATTATATATACTCCCAAAATATGTACAACTATGATGTATGAATAAAAAATAAATTTAAAAAATAAAAAAGGAGGAAATTATGACATTTTTAATAATAGAAATGAAACTGGAGCATGTTATGCTAAGTTAAATAAGCCAGGCACAGAAAGATAACTACTGGGTGATCTCACTTACATATGGGATATTCAAAAATCAAACTTGTAGAAACAAAGAGTAGAGTGGTGGTTGCCAGGGAACTGGGGAATGGGGGAAACGGGGAGATGCTGATCAGCAAATACAAAGTTTCAGGTATGCAAGATGAATATGTTCTGGGGATCTAATATGTAGCACGGTAACTATAGTTAATAATAGTACCTTGTATACTTGAAATTTTCTAAGAGAGCAGATCTTAAATGTCCTCATCACCAAAAAAAGTAACTATGTGAGTTGACGGATATGCTAATCAGAGTGATTATAATAATCCTTTTACAATGTAAAGACATCAAACATCATGTTCTATACTTTAAATATGTACAATTTTTATTTGCCAATTTTATCTCAATAAAGCTGGGGAAAAAATCTCTAAATGATTGATGAAACCTAACGTTTTCTGTCCATAGTTTTTTATCCAAATATTCATCCATCCATCAATTTATTCAACAAATATTTGGTGCCTCATTCCATGACAGCACGGTGCAGGGCTCTTAGAGACTTAAACATAGCCTTTGCTGCAGGAGACGTTACTATGGTCTAGTAAGAGAGAGAGAGACAGGAAGGAAATAAAAGCCAATGCAGGGTGCAGGGTGGCAGGCACTGGGCGAAGTGATGGGTGGAATGAATGGAAAGCGCACATCTGGGCTAAGCATTTTGCCTGGGCTATGGGAGTTCTCATTGGCTGGCCAGAGGTGGTGATGTCAAAGGATCAATAGGCATGTTTTGGGTGAATCGGGAGACTAAAGGGATTCTGCAGCCAGACAGACAAACGAGCGCAAAATCCAGAGGTACAAGAGGACACGGCACATTATTGAAATGGGATGTGCTGAGTTTTTCCAGACTGTGGTAAGAGGACCCGTGAGAGTGAAAGCTGGAGTGGTGAACAGGACCCGGATCATGAAGTTCCCTCTTCATGGAAGGAATCTGGCTTGTCCTGATGGCAGAGGGGAGCTGGGAATGCAGGGGATCAACTGGATCAGACCAGAGTGTTAGACCAATGAGTGGAGAGATCGCGTGAGAAGGGAGGGAATTGTGGGCAGCAGGACTTCTCCCTCCACTGTCCTCAGCTTGGTTCTCCACTGCCTCACCCTACTTTTTGCTCCCTTCGTCCTCCGGTCTAGAGCTATGTAGGATGTGGGAGGTGTCAGGACTCTAAGGGTCAGGGAGTGCTCAGCCGGGAATCAGTAGACTCCCAGGTCAGGGTTGCTCTGGTTCCAGAACTGGGCAAAGTTGGCCTCACAAATGCCAGTAATACTTTCAGCTACACAGGCCAGAGGCTGATGCCTCAATACAGAGGCCCCCAATTAACTCTGCGGTAGAATATCCTGGGCCAAAATAAAATTGTGTTACTTCAGCCCTGTGGCATCGCCTCTCCCGGCCTCAGTCTCTCCATCTTTAAAGTGTAAGACTTACTCTGTTCCTTGGAGAAACCTTCCCTGACCACCGGGGCTATCACATTAACCTAATGTATCATGTATCATTACTGAATTCACTTGTCTTTACCAGGACATTGTGTTGTTTACCACCATCTCTTTAGAATAAAGAGCAATGGCTGGCACAGAATAGGTTCCCAATAACTATGTATTGAATGAAAGCATAGATGAATATATGAGCAAGGGACTATCATTGCTGGATATGAGGACAGCAGACCAAGAAAGGCAATGCTTTTGAGGTCGCATGGACAGTCAACTTGGAGTGAAGTAATTGGATTCAAACTCAGGTCTGGATTCAAAATCCCGTCTTGTATTCCCTCCATTTCAGTCTTTTCTTACTCAATTCAAGTCATTTTCATTATACCTAAACTCAAGAAAAAAAAGGAAAATCTAAGATTTTGTGTCTGCTTGGTTGAGGAAATATGTATCATGACAGTATGAATATGATAAGGGGAGAAGTTTTAAAAACTTAGAAGCTCATTATTACCTTCCTTTGGCAGTCCGGCACAAGCACTTGTCAATTCTCACTTAACACTTCTTTCATTTTCTCCTTTTAGCGGTGCTGGAGGAAGCGTCTATTGTTGCAAGAGGGAATCATTGACTCTGTTTCTTTCTCCTTAAAGATGGAATAAAGCACTCAGTTTCGAAGGAGAACTCCCTTAAGCGATTAGTATCATTTCCTGGAGTGCTTAAGGAGTCATGGATTGCAAACTTCTGAAAGCTGCAGAGACCCCTTGAACTTTCGTTTCTCTATTTCAAATGAAATGAAAGAGGCAAGAACTTAATTCTTCACTAATAAAGTACAATCCAGCTCTGGTTTGAAAACCGGGGAGGAAAATACCATTTTCCGTTTTACATACATTGTAACTTTGTATGTAACTTTGTATGTAATTCTCCAACTACATACCCTCAACTCCATTTTCCCTGTGTGGGATTGTGTGAGGGAGTAAGGTTATGAGTACACAGGAGTACGCTGGTCCAGTGAGATGACTTGATAGCTGACCATCCACTGGCTCTGGGGACACTGTATCCAGTCCAGCCTGGAAGCTCTACAAGAGTAGCCAAAAGCTCAGACATCCGGCTACGGTCTTCTCACATGGAGATGTCCAATTTTGTGGCCTTTTTTGAGAGAGTGAACTGCATTTTTGATTACCTGGCAGAAGATGTAGTAGAATAATTGGAATTAAAATTACAGTTGGAAGTATCAATGTATTAAATCATTCCAATGTTACTGCAGTACGCAGCTTTGGAATTGATGCCCAAAGATCCCCACCTCTTGGTTTTCTCTCCTTATATAATCCCTCTCTTGGAGCTAACCCGGTAACTCATTTCTAACCAATAGAATATGGTAAGGGCAGTAGAATGTCACTTCCAAATTTATAGTTTAAAAATTGTGATTTTCCTCTCTCTCTCTCTCCTTCTCTCTCTGGCCCTTCATACTCTTATGAAGCAAGCTGCCTATGGAGAGAGGTCCGTGTGACAAGAAACTGAAGGTGACCCCTGGTCAGCAGCTGGAAAATAATGAAGGCCTTCAGACCAACAGCCCACAAAAAATCGAATCTTGCCAAAAGCCTCATGAGCAAGCGTGGAAGAGGTTCATTCTCCAGTTGAGGGGACTGGAGGGTGGCTCAGGCTGCCTTCCCAGCATCTTAATTATAGCCTGTAAGAGACCTTGGGCCAAAGGACTCAGCAAAGCTGCTTGTAGATTCTTGATCCACAGAAATTGTGAGATAATAAATGTTGTTGTCTAAAGCAACTCAGTTGGGGGTGGTTTGTTATGATGCAATGGATACTAATACAGGTACTTTTTTACCCACAGGAATTATCCAAAGAGCTGTTAGAATGAATGAGAGCTCAAAAAATTGAATACAAGATACATGTATATTCAGCAAAACTGGATTTAAAAAGAAAACTTAATCAGGATATATTCCCTTAACAATAACCAATGGAACAAAATACTTAAAAGCACTTATAACAGGAAATATACAGAGCTATTTGTAGAAACTGCAAAATATTATTGAGAAATATAAAACAATACTTGAATCATCAGGATATAGATCATATTCCTAGATGGAAGACTGATGACTCTGAAAATTATTTCTTTTCAGCTAGCTTTAAAGTAGAATGTAATTTCTATCAAAATCATGACAGATTATTAACTAGGAAGAATTAATCCAAATTTTTCTCATAAAAATAAGTATGCAAAAGTAGCAGAGAATTGTTTTGAAACAGAAGTCTCATATGGGATAACTGATCTTATTAAATACTAAAATGCTATAAAGCTATAAAAATAAAAAAACAGATATGCCTAAACAGAGAAATGAAAGGAATAAAATAAATTCCTAATTGTTAAAAATTTCATATTTAATTGATAACTTTATGATGTTATATATATTAATGAATTAACTCTTCTACTTTTTAGAATTAAAAAAGTCACATACCACCTACCAAAAATAAAATATTAATATAGTAATCATTAAATACATTTTAAATACATTTTTTTAAATAGGAGAAAATGGCAGCTCAAATGGAACAGTGGGTCTCAAACTTCAACAACAACAACAACAAAATAATAATAATCACAAAGATCTTGCAAAAATACAAGTTCCCTGCTTACTCCAAGAAATCCTGATATACTTCTGTGTGTTTTAACCACATGTCATCATTCTGATCTTGGAAGTCTAAAGATTACACTTTGAAAATCATTGCTCCGAATAGAGTCAGAAATCCTTTCTAAGCCTAGAAGGGGTGGATGAAATAAAAAAGGGGAAGATTTTCAGATTAGACTGCATATAAATTAAAACAAAATAATGAAGAAAGAGACCTAGGGTATATAGAAAGACTACATAAATTTATTTCTGAAAAATCATATTTGAAGCAAATATGGCAGAAGGCTGTTATCAATAATGAACAGACAGCTCAAATAAATCAGTAAAGAAAGTACTTGGATGTCTGTAGAAAAATAAGAAAACAATATCTCATACATAATAGAAATGTATTCATTTAAAAAGCAATGAGGAGATGTTTAAATGTACCAGTAATAATTAAAATCATCACAATAAAATCTCATCAGTTAAATATCAAATTTGCAAAGATTTTTTTTGAAATTTCAATATGGAATGCTTTCAAGTGCACTAAAAATGACAAAATCTCATGCAATGCTAATTTTTGTGTAAATTGTTGCAACCCCTTGGGAGAGCATCCAGCAATATGTATCATAAGCTTTATAAATATCCATAATATTTGATTCAATAGTTTCATTTCTGAAACGTATCCTTAAAAAGAGAGTATATAAACACATTCATCACATTATTTGTAATTGCAAAAATTTTCAAAGAGCTTAAGTGTCAACAAAGAGGGTTGATTATGCATATCCTTTTATTTTTAGACATAAAAATGATATTTGAATGTGAACATTGTGTCATGAAAATTTCTTATCATAAAATCACAACTCAAAGTCAAACATCAAAATGCCTCTGGTATTAGACAAGAATATATGAAGACACATTATTTTATATTATAGATATTTATGTTACATATTTTAAGCATAGATTGTAAGATATATGTTAAAAAGGCAATAACTAAATAAAAAGCAATAACTAAGAACTCTACAAGTTTTGACCCCATACTAAACTAAGCCTTCATAATTTAATCCTCACAAACCTGTCAGACAGGTGCTATTAATACCCTGACCTCACAGATGAGGGACCTACCTTAGACACGTGAGAACATACATACAAGGACAGACAGCCACTAGGCATGTGGCTGGGATTTAAAACTTAGCTCTCTCAATCCAAAGCCCACAGTCTTAATCTTTGTTTTTGGACCTATCTCTTTGGAAGGAATAGAAGAAAATACATATTCAAATAATAACTATGACTACCTTTGGGTGATAGACTAGGAATGATTTATCATCCTCCTCCTCATCCTTCTCCTCCTCTTCATCATTATCCTATCTTTTTGCGTTTTCTAAGTTTTATTTAATGAATATGCATGCATTTTTATTATGCATTATGGGAAAACAAACAAAATTAAAAGCAATAAGTATTTTTGAAATGGATTCCTTTGCCAGACATATGAGGAGATATAAAAAAAATACATCACTTGCTCTAACAAGCTGATAGAAGGAGTGAGATTTGCATGGTGGCTTCTGGGATTCAAGGTGTCCCCTTGGGGACAACAGTCTCCTCTCTACACAGATAGTCCCATGCCCTCCTCTCTCTGCGCTGTTTCAACAAATATAAAATGAGAGGGCTGGATTACATGATTTCCAGAATACCTTCCAATTCTGCCATCCCAGAATTTAAATAGCATTATTTAAGTGCTAATATTTATTTCCTCCAATAGAAATTAATTTGGGGTCCCAACAATCACATACCTATTTTTTTCTAGGCACTTTTAGGACATATGTTAGGATCTCCTATGCAAAAGTATTTTCCTTTATTCCTTTATGGTTTTTTTTACAAATTATTAAAAAATTCAGGCACAGAAAAGGGCACACCCCAGAGTGCTAATTCATCTGTCCCTCCATCTCCTGTGCCAGTCTGACAGCTGCCTGCAGGACCCCTGATTCCTATCCTTCCTGGGGTCACTGGGCTGCCTTGGTGGATTTCAGGTCAGTGGCTCCCTCTTCAGTCAGAACACGAGCACTGGACTCCTGTTAAGGACCACACCCTGTGCTAGGTGGAGGGGCTGGAGAACTTCAACCATAGCTTAGGCATTTCTGTGGATTTCCTACCTCTGACACTCAATGTTTGTTGGACACGTTTCCCTTGGAGTTGGATGGACAGTGTTTGGGATCCCAGTTCTGCTACTTCGCTAGATGTGTGACTTATGTGTGACTTATATCCCTCAGCATCTCTGACCATCACAGCCCAATATTTATTTGTGTAATAATTCTTATGCAAATTTACAGACAATATGCAAACAATGAAGCTTCACATCTCTTATGTTTACTTGCGCTGTTAGCCAACATCTCAGCTCTGAAGAAACAAATACAATTTAAAGACCACTTCCTTGGCATTTGATGAGATCTTCCTCACTGAGTTATTACTGTGATTTTAAGGAATTCCGTTTCATCTTTCTAGAATTGTTATAAATGGGGCTGTCAGTAAAATAGAATTCTTAATGTAGTCTGTTATACTCCATTGTGCCTATTTCTACAGAGTGTGCATAAAATACCAAGCAGGAGAATAATGGATCAGGAGCAAGGTCAACAGGGCAGCTCTGAGTTCTTCTTTGGCCACGTTTGACTTGAGATACTTTTGAGAAAATACAAGTGGTGAGGTTGAGCAGAGAGTGTAAAACTCATGATGTAAAGCTGGAGTCATCAGTGTATAGATGGGTTCAAACTGACGGTGGGATCAACTAGAAGAACACATACAAAGACAAAAGCATGACAGAAAAGAAAAACCTCAGGAAACCCCAATATTCAGCTAACGGATGGAAGAGGAGAATGTACAGAATGCAGACATAGAAAGGGCAATAAAAGAGTCCAGAAAAAAAGAGAGAAAGAAAGAAATAGAGTCTATAGCTTCTAAAGACAGTATTTCAAGGAGATTTGGGAAGTTAAATAAATGAAGACTGAAAACTGCTTCTTAGATTCTGCCACAAAGACATTATCAGAGTCTGTGATAGAAAACTATTGTTTTTTTCTCATGTGGCACTCCTCTTTCCTGGGAACTGTCGCCTTCCCCCTGTACCTTTTTAAAAACTCTCCTTTTCTCCCTACTCAGTCTGTGCGGAGATGCCCATTGCTGTAACTATGTCCCATCTCCTGGCCCAAATCACGCCAATAAGAAAACATAACTGGCAATTGAGAACTAAATGAATATTCAAGTTAAGCTTGAATTGAGAAGTGACACCAAGAAAGTGTTGACTGTGACCATTTTTGCTCCACCCAGACCACAGAGAAGAGAAAAAGCCTTGTCTTCAGCAAGAGGAATATATGATGGTACATGAGTTTCTGCATCCAACTTTTCCCATGTTTTAGCTTCCTTCTAGTATTAGTTTCCATAAACCTGTATTGTTACAATACATCCTTCTTTTTGTCTCAGATAGTTCTAGCTGGATTTTGTTATTTGTCATAAAAGTATTTTTAACAAATAAACGAATCGGTATTATGATAGTTAACACATGTTACGAAAGAGGCACACACTGTTTATTGCCCTCTAATTATCACAATAGCCCTAATATTATACTCATATTATAAATGTGGAGACTGAGGCACCGAGCAGTCAAGTAAATTGTCTAAAATCACACAGCCAGTGGGTAGCAGAGCTAAGACTTAACTCATGTGCTCTGTATCTATATTTCATGCTCTTAACCATCACACTATGCATTCATCACGAGTGGCATTATAAGTGGCAGAAGTTCGGAACTGACAGTGTTCTGAGCAGAGGGAGAAAGGACAATTATTCACTCTGCATGGGGTGTTTGCAATTCCTGTTGTAGTGTAGTGAATTCATTGGCTATCATCTGTTGCTTTTTGGTCTTAGATATGTGCATTGAGACTAATGCTTAAAGGTATTTCATCAGGTTATTTCACAAGGTTATCATACTGTGTGTACAGTTATTTTTATGGGATACTATGAGATAATCAAATACCAGGAACATACATTTATTAAGATGAGGATTTTCTGCTCTTCACTAGAGATCTGAGACCCCAGGTAACTGTGCGTAATAATGGAAATGTGGATTAGGGTTAGCTGGGAGAAGTCAGATGACTTAAGAAAATCTGAATATCATGTCTTTCAAAAGGATTCCTGCTAATCCCCCTCCTTTTGTCTTTCTTGCTAAGTCTTCTTTCTAAGGGGCCCTCAATTAGAATATGTATCAGAACAGAGTAACATTTTATAGTAGATAATAAAGACTTCTAGCACCGGGCTTTAAAGGAGTGCACATAAAAGAAATCCTCTTAGTGGGCACAACTGTGTGTAGCCACGTGGCTGGCCATGAATCTCACTCTGCAATCAAAGAGGTGATTCAGAAAATTCATCTTCATAAGCTCCATTCCTCCTGTCACTCACCTACTATATTTGTTCAACAGAATGTGATTTATTCTCTGGATCAATGACCAGCATATGCTGCATCAACTTTTTCCCTGTTTTTCCTGGTGAAGTTTATTGCTATTATCTTCCTTTTTCCCCACCATTGTGTACCAGGGTGTCTGAAATATCCATAGAACAGAATTGTTAAAAGCACAGGCTCTGTCACATATTAGTTGTATCAACTTGACTAAATGACCTAATATTTTGATGTCTCACTTTCCTTACTTCACAATAGGGATAATATATTGTGGATTCAGAACACAGTGGCCCATGACATTATTTCTAGATTTCAAACATTAAAATTACTTTGTGTTTGTTCAGTCATTCACAAACATTTATTGGGCTTCTACCATGCATGAGCCAGAACGTGAGCTAAGCAACAAACCGGCCCCTGCCTTCCTGCAAATATAAGCTCCTGGGACAGACAGCCATTAATTGTATGATCATACAAATTAGAATAAAGTTGCAACTTTAACGGCCGCTATTAAGATCTATGGTGGGAAGATGTAGTTATTTAGGGTGTGGAAATTATGTGCATGGAAATGATATATGGCTAGAAACCAAGAGGCGAATGGTAGTGGAAGCCCATTGCTTTGTCTTCCTAGGGTCAGTCACACTGCAAGGATCTTCTCCTTAGCTGAGACCTGTCCCTACCTCCCCCAGTTCTATCTACATGTCACCAAGAGAAATTCTATGTGATTCCAGTATGACCCCAAACCCTGGCCACAACTGACCAGAGGTGGAGACCTCACTCAAGCTGGGCCAATTGAAGAGGTCCTCAGGAAATGTGGAATCCACCTAAGAGGTGACAGTTAGGCCTGGCTGCTCTCTTGTACTGGAGTGATATGACCCAGAAGTTATTCTCCAGCACCATGTTTTCCTGTTTCACAGGCTCAGGAATAGACACCGTCTGTCTGCAGCAAGAGAGAAGAGAGAAGCAAACATTTGGAAAGACCCAAAGGCAAAACACAGAGAGAATGAAATTTGGTTCTAGTGGTGGCTGATGTGTTGTTGGGTTGATCCATTCTTGGGTTCTGTGAGATACTCTACGTCCTAATTGGAAGTTTCCATTTTAGTTTATGAGTTTATTTCATTTTGGGTTTCTATTGCTTTCTGTTCTGGTTCCTGTTTTATTATCGTCATCAGATAGTAGAGTCCTAAGAAATATCTCAGTATGAATGGTAACGTGAGGAGGGAGGACAAGAAACTAGACTAGAGGGAGCAAAGAGTGATTAAGAAGTGAGGAAGTACAGTAGCAACCCTTTCAAAGAGTCTTGGCTGTAAAAGTGAAGCTAAAGGTGAGGCGGTATGTGGAGAGTGTGATAAAGACAGTTTGTGTCCCCGAAACATGTTACTCACTACCACAGAATATTTGTTGCTACAAAGCAGCTGCTTCCAAAGATGAGCTGTAGGTCTGTTTCCTTTTGTTTGTGTTATTTTATTTTGTTAATTTTAAGAGTGAAGACACCAGAGCATGTCTGAATGCTGACGGGGAAGTGTATCAGTTATGCTTTGCTGCCTAGCAAGCTGATCTAAAACTGAGTGCAGTTATGCTTTGCTGCCTAGCAAGCTGATCTAAAACTGGGTGACTTAAAACAACTGTTTTTTTTTTTTTTTTTGCCTGATTTTGCAGAATGGCCATTTCCAGCTGATTCTTTTAGTCTGAGCTGGTCTTAGTGATCTTTCAGTGCACTCAGTGGTCGGTCAGCTGGTGGTTTTCTGGGGCTGGATAGCATATGATGGGCAAACCTCATGTGTGGCAGTTGGCTTCCTGCCATCAAGCATGACCAGGCAACCGGACTGCATGCATGTCTTTTATCATCTTGTTCAAGCTTGCTCACATTTGGGAGTCTAAGAGAAGCAAGAGGGTCAGCCGTGGGGTGCACACAATTTTCAAGCCTTGCTTCTTGTTGGTTACTACCTTTTGACTAAAGCAAACCACATGGCCATATCTGGAGGCAAAGTTGATGCTGAAGGGCATTAACAAAGAGTGTTCACTCAGAGAGGCATGAACAAATCAGGACCATTATTGAATTCAATCCACCCCAAGAGCCATAGAGAATGATTATAGAAGAATGAGATGGGATAACTGTTTGAGGTGACGATATATAGCTTTCAGATTCTTTATAGCCTTAAAATAGAAGGCAGATTTGCTATGAGTTCAACAATTTAAAAGGCATCATTTTGGGGGCATTTCAAATAAAATGATGCTGGCTGATGCAGTATTTCATTTTCTTGAACTCCAGTCATTTATTTCTCGTAGAAGTATTATAAAGCTGAAAAAGGAGGCCTTCCCTTTCAAAAACCAGGACAGCCCTCTGCCAGCAGTGTGCTCCACTCAACTCTCTAATTACTGTCATGCTGACGGAGGTTAAATATTTATGAAGAATGTGCTTTTTATCACCCAATCTAATTTTTAAACTCAGATTCTCTAATCTCATTGAGATGTTAATAACTCATGTAACCCCCTTCTCTTTTAGGTTTTTTGGCAGGAGGGAAAGATCTCTCCGTTCTCATTTATTTTGTCGAGATTGACATATTTGTGAGCACGACTGCTGCATAAAGGGTGTTGCCAAGAATGGGGAGTGGAAGAAATTGACAAGGAACTACTTTGATTTCAGCCAGAAGAATTGATGGTTCCTGGAGCATTCGCAGCACTGGAGAGTGGATTTGTACAATTTGATTATGACACTAGTTCTGCCATTTTTGAGCATTGTGATCTTAGATAAAGGAACCCCTTTGCAACTTCATTTCTTCATTGCCAAAATGAAGATAATTTTTTCAATATCTAAGCCCATGTATTAGTTTCCTTTTGCTGCTATAACAAATTACCACAACTTAGTGGCTTAACACAACACAAACTTTCTTATCTTACAGTTCTGGAGGTCAGAAGTGTAACCTGGATTGGCAGAGCTGGTTCTTTCTGGAGGCTCCGGGGGAGAATCCATTTTCTAGCCTTTTCCAGATTCTGGAGGCTGCCCACATCCCTTGGCTCACAATTGCATGTCACTCCAGCCTCTGCTTCCTTAGTCACCACTTCTCTAATTCTGACCCTCCTGCCTATCTTTTATGAGGAATTGGTGATTACATTGGACCTGCCCAGATAATCCAGAAAGTACTCCTGTCTCAAGATCTTTAACTTAATCACATTCTCAAAGTTCCTTTTTTCATGTAAGGTAACATATTCATGAATTTCAGGGGTTAGGTTGCTGGCATCTTTGGGGCCATTATTCTGCCAATAGTGTCCCATGTGGTTGTTGAAAAGATGGCATCATCCTTGCAAAGGATTTAATGTAGTGCTTGGCATGTGTTGTAAAGCGTGAATAAAGGCTGCTGCTGCTGCTGCTGTTACTACTGCTGCTTTGCCTCACTGAACACCCCCCTCCCCACCCCTTGTTCCTGCAGGAAAATGTCCTGGCTCCCTAGCACAGCATGTAAGGTGCTCAAGACTCATCCTAATACTTGATGTATTGAATGTTGTGCTCTAGCCACCAGCAAGTGATTATGGCTCACCTTGTCCCTTTCTTTGTGCAGCAGGCCTCCATGCTTTCATTCAAACCACCTTCACCTTTACCTACAGGGCAAACCTTCTACCTTTATTACATGATGTAATTCCTGTTAATTCCACAAAAGTCAGTTGAATCATTACTTTCTCTAGAAAGCCACCCTTGAGCCATTCGTTCTTCTGCAGCCTGGCCAGGTGCCTCCTCTGATCTCTCCCTTTTCTTCCTTTTATCATGGGACTCAACTCACTGTCTTGCAATTATCTCACAATGTCGATTTCCTCGGGTAGAATGTATTTTCTGGAAAGCAGGGCCATCTCATCTGAAGTATTCAATGCTTGGTACACAATTAAGCACTAAACTCAAGTTTGTTATTATAAGCACTCTGAGGCCATGGATAAGTTGGGGAGCTACCTGAGCTGCTGTTCTAGATAATAAAATAGTAGCAATGCTTCCAGCTAATAGCAGAGATGGTGCTGGGAACAGACACCAATTTACTGAGTTCTTTTGTATTGAAACAAAAAAGCTGAGTCCATACCTGGGGCAAGGCAAGGGATGACATACAGGCATTGAGGATATTGCTTTAGAGGCAAACTCACCTCTACAATCATTGGAACCATAAGAAGGGTAAATGATTTCAGACAAAGTTTAGAGTAAAGCCTATGAATTGACAAGATGTGGTTGAGCATCCAACAGTAGGTCCTTCTAGTGGCTATCACCCCACTGAGAAGAATAAGGATGCACACATTAAAATGGCAAGGAATGGTCCAAGGGTACAAATTATACATATGTACCATCCAGAATTGACTGTGAGTGACTGAGTCCGTTGGAGGAAGGTAGCCACATGGCTCAAGGGCAGCACTTGACTTTCAAGTTGGCCAGACTTAATTTTGAATCCTGGACCTATCACTTTCTCACTATATGACCTTAAACAAGTCTAATCCCTCTCTGAGCCTGGGATTAATAAAACAATCATAACAATAATGTAATAACATTGAATTGTACACTTTCTATGTTGCCAGGCACCATGCTAAATACCTTACAAGGATTAATTTACTTAATCCTCACCTCTACTCCATGAGATTAAGTACCTTTTCATTTATAGAAAAGGAAACTGAGGCATCATGTGGTTCAATTATGTTTTCCAGTTGTAACACAATTAAGGGAAGAGCTGGGACATGACTTGGGTCCTTGCTCCACACCCTCTGCACTTGGTCCCTGTGGCATTGCCATGTGACCTCCAGGGAGAGTAACCACCTCCCAGAGCTGTTGCAAAGGCTGAATAGGATAATAGATGTAGAAGAGCTTTGTGAGCTCTGGGGAACCACACTAAGGAGAGTGCAGCCTCATTTCCCTGCTCACAACCCCTTCCTCTCAACCTCACCTTATTGTTTTAAGTGCATAATCCTAGGACCTTAAGGATACAATATGAAATGGATGTTGTACATGGTACATGATCTGCCTACCTCCTAGAGTGGGTGTGAGAAACCGAGTTCACAAATGTTAAATGACTCAATTGTAGAAGCTGAGCACATTTTATTTACAAGTTAACCATTCATATTTCTGCCAGCATTTTAATTTCTCTTCTTATTTAAAGGCTTTGTAGATTTCCCCAGACCATTCCAAAACCTTGTAGATCTACTAAGTTATTGCATTGATTCTTTCAACAAATATTTATTGTGTTGCATACACCCTATGTCTCAGGCACTGGAGATTTGGTGGAAACATATCAGATGAAGTCCTGGCTCTCCTGGAACCTGTGTTTTAGTAGGGTGCCCAATGACTATACACAAACTAGAAAATAAACAAACAGGGTAAGTTCTGATAGAGGCAATAAAAAGATAATAAAATAAAGGAATGTGATAGAAACTGACCCATATGTATATCTATATGCCAGAGGTAGAGGTGAAAACAGGTCCTTCACAAGGAGTACCCCTAAAACTGAGATTCAAATGATGAGAAGGGTGCACAAAGTCAGAGTGTTTAAAGCACAGAAGGAAAGCCAGTGAGCAAGAGAGATGGAGGTCCCCGTGGAGGGCAGAGAGGAAGGTGGGGTCCAGATTAGGGAGGACTTTGCAGGCCAGGACAGGGGTTTCTATTTGATTCCAAGAGTGGCATGCCCTGATGGGGAAGTTGATCAGCCCTTTCTGGCTGTTGCTTTGGTGGTGGAAGATGATGGGAGCAGGATGGAGATGAAGGTAGTGAGACCAGTCCAGAGGCTATTTTTGTACCCACATGAGAAATGATTTTATCATAAAATAGGAATAACAGCAATGCCTTCAACACATAGGGTCTAATACTTGTAAAGGATTTGTTCTGTAAAATTTGGATTCAGGCAAAAGGCCGCACTCAAGGATCCAGAAGGCCACATGTGGCCCCAAGGCCATGGGTTCCCCACCCTTGAATGGCATAAGCCTCCACTTGGACTGTTAAATATTTACCATCAGAAACCACATTAGATATTTCCTTCTACCCGCTTACAAGCATCTGTCAGTCAAGAGTGAAAACGAAAAATGTATTTCCAGATGAATTTTATACTCCCACCCACGAAAGCTCTGCTTTCTATTTCCAAAGATCTTTAGATGTTAGACTTTGCCAGATGTGTGTACATTTTGAGAATAAGCAAAAGAAAAAATTAACAAATCTAGCATAAAATGTGTTGCCACTGTTTCATTTCTTCTCCCTCACACAGCAGTGCATACCATACTCACGTTGGAGATGATTAGTTAATATTCTTGCGTGTGTGATTTTGCCAAATTGCACTAGTTTCTGTATTTATCTCTTTTCCACCCACAGGATTGACTCTTAATGACACATTTGGGGACCATCTCCACTCTCTATCCCTAAATCCCCTGCTAACCCTCTGTGTGTGCTTTTGAGGTGCTAAATTTATCACCTTCTCCCTGGGTAGCACTGTGTAGCTTTGGACACATCCCTCTCTGGGTTTCATTTCACCGAAAAATGCAGGGGTCACCCTAGCTTTTCATTAAGAGGCAAAAGAGGCAGATGTCCCTGTGGGACTTGTTTAGTGATATCATTGTCAAACTGTAGGCCATGGGGATGGGAGGCACAGAGCGATTGTAGGAGGGCTTGGACCCACATAGGCACCATGCTGCGTCTCTACACTAAACAAAATGCCTTGCCTTTATAAATTCTAATGCTTTTTATTCAAATGCATATTAATGATGTTTTGTAGGATGAAATCCAAATACATTTTAAATCTTTTTTTTTTTTAGAGTTTTTCATTACAATTTTTATTACTGTACTTTTGGGATCTAAAAATTTCCATTTAATTCTTCTTTCTGTCTTCTTTTTTTTTTATTTTTTTTATTTCAGCTTATCATCATGGGGGGTACAAAAGTTCAGGCCACATACACTGCCAATGTCCCACCCATCCCCCCGAGTCAGAACTTCAAGCGTGTCTTAATAATTCATGACATTCATTTGTCATTATGTATTTCTCAATACTTGGCTGCTAAATTTATAAGCACTTTTTTGTAGTGGTTGCAAAAAAAAGGATGGTAGCCTTTTAAAAAGGGCTCTGGCTCTTCACACTGCAAAAGGTGAACATTCTCTGAAATTATTGGCGGGGAAACCAGAGACGTGTATTTCTGTGCTTGCCACTCAGTGAACTCTGCGAGGACAGAGAGCACAGTCCCTGCGAACCTGCAGGGAGGAAAGAGAATCATACTCACAAGTGGAGTGTGTTCCTACTCCATGCACACTGTTTTCTAGACTCGGGAGGCCAACACAGTTCACTCTGAAACAAGCCAATATGGATATTTTCATAACAACAATTATAATGATGATGATGATCTGCATTTCGTAGATGAAGAAACAAGCCCAGAGAAACCTGAAGCTCAGAGAGATTAAATAACCTGTCCAAGTTCATAGCTACACAGGGGCAAAGCCTAGACTGGAACTCAAAATTGGAATTACAGTCTCTCGGGAAAACCTTACACTGTTCCAAATAAATGTGTGTAAAATCAGTGAATGGACGAATGACCTCACAAAGCCATGTCGCAGACATCTTGAACGTCTCTACTCTTCTGGCTGGAACACCAGCCCCTACGTGGGGCTTCTTGTCAGCCTGAGAAAAGATGGCAAAGCAGGAGGAAGGAGGAGGACCGTGTAGTGCCATTTGTTTCTCTAATAGTCCTGTGACACCAATATTTAATTTTCTCACTGAGGATATTTCCCATTGTGTCAGCAGAGCCAAGGAAATTGCCCATTGCAGAGAAGGCCATATTTATGCTTCTATTAGGGAAAGAGCAGAGTGATGTTCTGCCCTGATACATTTAGTGCTCTTCGCCAAGAGCAGACAGCATTTGATGCTTGTTATTCACACCCTCACCCATCTTCTCCCACTTCCCCCCGCCCACGCAGGACAGGCAGCCTGTACTGTCTTTGTCCAGCCCCAAAAGAGGAGAACAGAGCCAGCGACTTTGAGTCAGGCTCTCTGAGCTGTGCCACACCCTCGCCTGTGTCTTTGGACAAGTCACTTTCCTTCTCTGAGGTCACTTTCCTCATTTGTAATATAAGAATAACAATCTTATATAACATGATGGTTTTTAAGATTAAATAGGATGGTTGGTAACCCATGTCAAGTAGAAAATTTGGTCTACTGTGGTAGTACGTACCTTGTAGATTTGGATGATTTTGTCATAGGGTTTGGTAAATAGTAACATATGGAAAAGGCATGGGCTTGGAGCCAGTTCTGCCCAAGGTCAAGTCCTGAATCTGTCACTTATCAGATTTGTGACGTTGTCACCTTCCTAAGACTTTCCAGTTGCCCCAGGAAGACTCTACCCTGGCCAATTCTTGCCTCTGGAGCCCTCCACTTCCCACTGCTAGAAACACCCCTCAACCTGCAGGCACAGTCCAGGGCAGCACTCAGGGGTCCAGCACTAGGTCAGCTGGATTCTGGACCTGTTCTCACCTGAGGGCCATGGGTCTCGTGATTTCAGGACATCAACCTTGTTTGAGTCCCTACCTCCGCAGCCGCTTCCCCAGAGACTGCAGTCCTGCCTTGATCCTGACAGCCTAATGATACTTCCTGATTGGATTGGCTACTAGGTGTAAGCCGTTAGGGGCACAAAAGTGAACAAAACACAGCACCTGCCCTCAGGAAGATCAGCGTTTAAAAGAGGGAAATAGGAAAAGGCGGGCAAGGGGGTGGGAACAACCATTTACTGAATGTCTCCTTCTGGTTAGGGACTCTTCTAGTACTTTACTTAAAACCAGTTCGATACATTTGTTTTTATAGCACAAATGTCTTCTGATGAGACTGATCTATCAGGGAACAATTTAAGTATAATGAAAATTTCATGTTTGCTTAGCAGGTTTTTGTCCACAAGAAACACTAGATAAACAAAGAAAACTGCCCCCTGGTGAATTGACACATGTAGAAATACACACATGCATATATGCAATATCTCAAGCATCTACCAGGCATGCCAGTCCACGCCTGTGTGGTGAGCTACACTCACCCGTCACATCTGGTGTGACAACTTTCCATCCAACTTCATATAACCTTCCTTCCACCGCTTCACAGCTGCTCACAAGCTGTAAACATCAGATCTTTTTCAAGGTCAAGGGCCATATTTATCTATATAGTATTCCATCTCTTAGTATGCTACCATTTACATTAGGTTCATACATTTTTGTGTGAAAAACTGTCAGTAATACAGTAAGCGAGGGTTGTGTCTCTCACCCCAGTTTTTACTCTGAGCCCTGTGTTTTCCATTTCGTGATTATATGTAGTGCAGTGATTTTTAGGAACTCATAAGTCACATTGTAGCAAAATTGATTGTACATAATCTCATTTAATTTAGCTTAATTAATGCAGGTGGGTATTGGGTGTTATTTTTTTCCAATTTATGGACATAGGAACCAAGGCTCAGGCTCACCCAGGTCACCATCCACTACATAGTAGAAGGAAATTAAAACCTGGGCCATTCTCATTCCCAAGTGTGGCTCTTAGCCATGGTGTATTGAGAACAGAAGATATCTACTTCCTTAATACTCAAGAGATTCAGAGTCAGGACCAAATTTTCACAGAGCATTTGAAGATCTCCAACCAACATTATCAGGACTTGGATGCTATCCAGGGGGATTTAAAGTGTAATGAAGTCCACTGCTTCTCTTTAAAAGTTTATAGCATCTTAGAGAATGAAACTCAGGTCTTCCACCAGGAAACTTGTGGGTATTCCTTAATTCCACTCCCCAAGTGATCACACTTTGATTCAGGCACTATCAGGTGCTTGGGATGCAACACTGGATAGAGCAGACATCCTACCTGCCTGACTGCATAGAGGTCCATGGAGAAGACAGGGGAGGAGCCACCCCCTGGGATGGGGTGACATGAATGTTAAGGAAAGGGAGCATTCCAAACACAAGGGTGTGGCGGGTAAGGTCAAAGGCTGTGGGAAACAGCTGTAAAGTCAGTATCAAAATGCAAGGATTGTTCAGGACCCTGATGGTGGAATCCATGCTGCACTGGATTAAGGAGTAGGTGAGACATGAAAAAATAAAGACAAGCAGTTCAGATAGAGAAGCATAATAGGACATAAGATTACAGGATCTTTTGTTAAAATAAGCTTGTATAAATCCTAAAAAGAAAGAGAAAGAGGCAGAAATTAGTCATGGGGCAGGGTGGTGTTCCGGTAGTGTCTCCCCTCTGATCGTAGCCATGTACCCCTTGTCCAACAGCCAGCATCCTTTGGAATTAAAAGGCTTGTCCGTGTGTGTCGGGTATGATTCCAGCATTCAGGCTTCCTGACTAGCCAAGTGCAATAGGTGCACATAAAGCCACTGTACTTGGACTTTCCTTTCTATCCCTAATTAGCCTGATCCTTCTCTGCAGAGACTATGAGGGGCTGTCAGCTGGGGCTACAACCACTTCAGAGGAGCCCCCTGTGCTGGCTGTGGGCCTGATGTGCAGCTCTAGCCGGAGGTAGGATCCCCACTTCTGCATTAGTTTTCCTTCTTTCTCCTCCTTTTGCACATGCCACCCCCTTCTTAAGCAATTGCAGACTTCTATGGCTGTGAACGCTCTGCTGAAATCACAGCTGGAGTTTCCATTTCAATCCTTTTTGCAGGATACAGGGCAGAGTTTTGGAGCTATAATAAAGGGTTTGAAACTTGATTGCCTTCATTGGGAGCTTGAGACCTTAGTCCTGTGTTTCCCAAAGTATATATTTAGTGCCTCTGTTCATACACATGACAATTTTATGGGACACACAGATGATTTTTTTTAATTTAGGTGAAATTCATATAATACACAGTTAACTACATTAAAGTGAACAATTCAGTAGTAGTTAGTGTATTCATAGTGTTGTGCACATATGAGCTTACTCTGGTTTCAAACTTTTTCATCATCTAATAAAAGCACCCCATATCCATTAAATAATCATTCTTCATTTCCCCCTCCACCATCCCCTGGTACACTCTAACCTGTTTTCTTTCTAAGCAAATACCAACTCTGGATATTTTGTATAAAATGAATTATACAATATGTGACCTCCAGTGTCAGACTTCTTTTACTTACTATAATGTTTTGAGGTCCATCCAAGTTGTAATGTGTATCGGTATTACATTCCTTTTTATGGCTGAATAACGTTCCACTATATAGATGTACCACATTTTCTTTATTCGCTCGTCCATTGATGGATATTTGAGTTGTTTCCATTTTGGGGCTATTATATATAATGCTGCTGTGAACATTCGTATATAATTATCTGTATGAATATGTGTTTTAATTTCCCTTGGGTAAATACCTAACAGTGTAATTTCTGAGTGATAATTTTAAGTTTTAACAATTGCATGTTTTTTTTGATGGCTATTGGAAAAAATACATACATACATATATATCATAACAAACCCTTAATTTCATGTATATTGTTCCTGAAAACAACTTTAAGTCAGATGAAATCAATTCAAAGAAACTGTTGAATATAAAAAAAGACCGAGTGGTGGGTACATGTGCCCTCAACAGTGCAAGTGATATAGGACTTGCTTGGGAAGCACTCAGACAGGCAAATAGCTTAACCAAAGAAACTCAGTTGCTTCATCTTTAAAACAGGAAATAATAACTACCTCACAGGTTTTTATAAGGTTGAAATTAAATGACATATGTGAAACCTAGATATTCTCCAGGCTTCTCAGTTTACGGATACAGGTGAAACACCGTAAGTATCATTGGCCCAAGTTCCTAGTATAATCATATGACCTTACTCACCTTCAAGGTGCACTCCCCATTCCAGTATTATTTCTGGGATTTTTTGGATAAGCCTCCCAGATGTTTATAAACAAGCTGATGACATATAGGATCCAGGGTGCCCATGCCCACTCCTGCAGGTGTGTTCTATGGCAGGTGAACACTGCCCTGCTAAGGAGACATCTTCTGGGGCATCTCAAATCTCTGCACCCCAAGGTGCCTCAGGTGGGATGGTGTAGCCCTTGGGACCCCCAGCATGCATTCAGAGAAGAGTTCCTTTTCAGTCTACTTGAGAGTCTTCCATTTCTGAGGGTTCAACCTACAGTCTTTGCCACCCCACCCTGGGACTCCCCCATAATGCACATGTCCCTTCATCATATTTCAGTCAATAAAAGAGAGATGCCTGGTGTGTGCAAATAGATGCTTGCACACCAACAAACTGAGCCCTTTTCAGACAAAGCCTCAGAAACCTGAGTTCCTCACAGGTTCAGCTAGAGTCACACTGGCACATAGTAGATGCTTATCAAAAGTTATTCACTTCTCTTATTAGGAGTTAGGATACAGATGTCCTGACAACTACCCTGTGCTCTAATATGCATGCTTTACCATGGCATGGGGGGACCTCCGTGGCCCAATAACCACAAGTAGCACTTGGATGGTCACAAAGCAATTTTCCATATGGCCTCAGGAATTCTCACAGTAATCCTGTGGGGTAGTGGCATCTGCCTCCTCTCACGGATGAGGCAAATGAGGCTAAGAAAAGGTCAAGTGACTTTCCCACTGACAGAGCTAGTCACTGGTAATGCCAGATGCTACGGGTTGAACTGTGTCCCCACCCAAGTTCATGTGTTGAAATTCTAACCCTGAGTATCTCACAATGTGACTGTATTTGGGGATAGGGTCTTTACAGAACTTAAAATGAGGTCATTAGGGTGAGTGCTAATCCACTACAAAAAGTATTCTTATAAAAATAGGAAATCTGGAGACAGATAAAGTGCACGTAGAGACGGAGGCAGGGATGAGAGTGATGTTTCTACAAGCCGAGGAACGGCCAGGATTGCCAGCAAAGCTGCCTGAGGCTTGAAGAGAGGCGTGGAACAGATTCTCTCTCACAGCCCTCAGAGGAAACCAACCCTGCTGACACCTTGATCTTGGACTTCTGCCCTCCAGAACTGTGAGACACACTTTTGTTGCGTCAGCCAGGTAGTGTGGGGTACTTTACCGCAACAGCCCTCGTGAGCGACCACGGCAGGATTCAATGCCGGGTCTGTCTCGAAACAGAGCACTCACCACCCGCCTACACGCAGGCTGACCATCAAGAAGGAACAGGCACACACACATGCACACACATGCACACACATGCACACACACAATCACACACATGCACACACACCCACACCTGTAAATTAGTACAAAATTTCAGAAACTAAAGTTCATATGATTCTCAAAGGAATCTCAGGCCATTACGTAGCACCAGTTAAGGCTCATTTTATTCACAGTTCTGACCAGTTTGATGGTGTTTTTTCCCGTCAGTTAAGGAAGAGGTTGAAGAGAAGATAAATTGACATGTGCCAGGTAGTGGGTTTATGACCTGCGGTTACAAGAGACCATTTCTTTCTAACAAAAACTTCTCGTTTACAAATGTTTATTGGAACATGCATGATCTCTCAGCTAATGTAAGCTGCCTCCCTACAGAAACTCGAATTTCAAAAGAATAGTGTCCATAGCAGTAAAAGGTAAGATCTTAGTTACCAAAAATTATCCTCAGGGCACCAATGCATTACTTTTCTTTTCTTTTATATATATATATATATATATATATATATATATATTAAATTGACATACAAATGTTATGCATTTATTGTGAACGACATGATGTTTTAAAGTATATATACATTGTGGAATGGTTAAATCTTGCTAATCAATAAATGCATTACCTCACATATCTATCATTTTGGTGGAGAAAACACTTAGCATTCACTCTCTTAGCATTTTTCAATAATACAATACATCATCATTAACTATAGTCACCATGCTGTACAATAGGTCTTTTGAATGTATTTCTCCTATCTAATTGTAAACATGTTAATATATATATTCTTTGACCAACATTTCCCCAAACTCTACTCCACCTTAACCACTCTAGCCTCTGGTAACCAACATTTTACTGTCTACTTCCACGAGATGCAATTTTTTGTATTTCACACATGAGAGAGACCATGTGGTCTTTGTCCGTCTTTGCCTGGCTTATTTCACTTAGTGTAATGTCCTCCAGGTTCATCTGTGCTGTTGCAAATGGCAGGATTTCATTCTTTTGTGTGGCTAAATAGTCTTTCATTGCGTATGTATATCACATTTTATTTATGCATTCATCCTTTGATGGACACTTAGGTTGATTCCATATTTTGGCTGTTGTGATAATGCTGTAATGATCAAAAAGTGCAGATATCTCTCCAACATACTGATTTCACTTCCTTTGAATATATACTCAGTGGTGGGATTGATGGATCATATGACAGTTCCAGTTTTAATTTTTTGAGGAACCTCCAAACTGTTTTCTGCAATGGCTATACCCACTGACATTCCTACCAACACTGTGCAGGGGTTCCCTTTGCTCATGAAATAAAACAGCATTTCAAGGTAGCCTAAGGGTATATATGATGATCCCTCAAGATATCACAGAAACAAAAAATATTCTAATTTTGCAAGTGTCCTGTCTCAGAACACAGGAAAATATGCTTTATTGCTATGAAAATGAAATTCCACCAAGTATATTTATAAATCTAAATGCAAAGGCTTTAATGATCCATGTTTTACCAATTCCAAAAAATTTAGTCACTCTAAAAAATATAATTTCCTGAGACTCAGGAAAGTAAGCATTGCCTAAGCTAATCCTACCATGTTTTCTCCTACACTATTCCTTAGGCACAGCTGCCTGGAGGACAGAAGAAGAGAGCAAGAGTTAAAGTGATTTAAACAGTGTCCCCAGGAAGGTCATGACCCAAGATCTCCATGATATCAGAAAGGGCATCACTCCAGCCTACTTTATTGGAAATGAAGACATATACCTATAATCATCTTTTACACGCTTGTCCTATTTGATGAGGAACCTCATCCTGATAAAGAACTAACAGTAAATGAAAAATAAAACAGCAAAGTCCAGGTTAATTGCTTCTCCTCAAGTTTCTTCTTGATGCTGTTTTTAGGATGCAGAGTGACCTGTTTAGCACCCTCATCATTTGCAGTGTGATCTAGGCCAGGCCAGCAGACTTTCCAGTTGTTTCTTGAAGATGCCTTGCTCTAGTCTGTGTTCTTTGCAAGTTAAATCCATTCCACAGGTATTTATGAGAAGCTTGCTCCAGGGCGAGCGCAGTGCTGGGAGTGGCTGGCAGTTGAAGCACAAGGCCAGCAGTCCATAAATCTGGTGTTCTGGGAGTGGAGAAGGAGTCTAGATCAGGGCGGGTGAGGGCAGATGGGGAGAGATCCCTGAGCCTTGCTGTATGCGTTGCTGGGGCCACCATAGCAAAGCAGCACACGCTGAGTGGCTTAAACAACTAACATGCACTGTCTGGCAGTTCTGGAGGCCAAAATTCTGAGACCAAGGTGTGGGCAGCGTTGCTCCCTTCTGCGGGCTGAGAGGGAAGGATCAGTTCCAGGCCTCTCTCTCTGGCTTGTAGAACTCCCTGTAGCTCTGCACATTGTCTCTCCTCCATCTGTGTCTCTGTGTCCAAATGTCCCCTTTGGATAAGGACACCAGCTGTACTGCATCAGGGCCCACCCTGATGGCCTCACTTTAACCTGATGACCTCTGTAAAAATCCTATCACCAAATAAGGTCATATTTTGATGTACAAAGTATTAGGATTTCAAAGCGTGAATTTTGGGGGGGACATAATCAACCCATAAAAGTTGTTATTTCAGCTGTAAACACTGTGCTTTTTTTCCAGGCTACTCAAGTGGTCAGTAAACATCACCAGAAAGAGGGTTTCAGTCTCCTGGCCTCTGAGGGCATGAGGGGAGGGACCCCGTGGCACACCAAGCTCTGAGTACCTGTGATCCACAGTCCCCTGTTGTTTCCTTAAATGAGTGCATTACTTTTCTTCAAGAAAATGAACTTGATTGATTCTGGTTAGTACCAAGGAAAACGGCCTCTGGGTTTCCCTCTAGTTTAACTTAAAGAGATACTAGTGCGATAAAACCATTTTCGTGTTAGTGCTTTGCTGAGGGCTATATCCTTGCTCATGAGATGAAGACAGTAAAATTGCTGAGAATGGTATCAAAGGTAGCAGGTGTGGGCAGCGAGTCTGTGAACTTATAAAACACCTGAAGGAGGAATTTGTTTTTACAGTCTGGCTAACATCCAATAGTTATGGCTGTTACCAAGGTTAATATTGCTGCCTGGCAGGGTGTAAGGGAAGAAAACACAGACTTCGGAATCAGACAGCCCTTGGATCAAGTCCCTGCTCTGAGATCTGCTTATGGTTTGTAACCCTATTTAAGCCAGTAAAATCTCTCTAAGCCTCTGTTTCCTTATCTGTAAAATGGGGTTATGATTCCTACCACCACTAAGGTTGTTATGAAAATCAAATATATTCATTGACTTTTAGGAAATGTGAAAAACAAACAAAAAATAACAAAAACAAAGTATGTCCTTTTCCTATTGCATAATTTATATAGGAATCTTCACTGAAGACTCCAGCATATCATTAGGGCAGTTAAAAAGAAAAAGAAAAAATGCATATATTAGCTATCACCTTCCTTCCCTCCACATTCAGTGTTCCTATATTAGTTAATAGTTTTCAGTTAGAAAAGATCAGTATAATAAACCATTCAGTTATGAATTCATTTTTAAAGCAGGGAAAGATGATTAATTTGTTAATGGATGAGTGTGTTCACTGGTTAATGAATTTTATAACTTGGTTAAATGCTGTACCTGTTCAATGAGGTTTTATTTTATGAATATTCACTTAGTACAGATTTTCATTTAGTAAATTGCACTTTATGAATATTTATTTAGAAGAGTCTCACTTTTCCACATTTAAATGTATTTAGTGTCCTTAGATGAATTTTGATGTTCTATGGAAAGCAGTAAGAACAGAAGTAGTGATGCCTGCTATAGTCTTTGCTTAAAAAAAAAAAATGCTCTCCACCCTCTGAAAAGTGAGGCCCAGCTTCTCAGAGCAATGGCCTATAAAAAGCAAAAGCAAAAGCAAAAATAAAAACACGAAACAGTGTTAGTGAATGAATTAGTAAGTGGTTTGTTATAGAAGTGAAAGAATTAACATCAGCTAGTAGACACAAAGACAGGATTCTTAAATGAACGGACTCAATATACTGTTGTTTCAGAATTTTAAGTATATGGCCTCAGTTTTGCATAAGTGCCCAAGTATTGCGTTAAACATTTAATGTGAATTAGCTCGTGTAATCTTGACAGCACCCCTAATGATTTTAGATCCGCTTTTACAGTGGGGAAAAATGGGCTGCAGACGAAATAAATTTAAGTCACTAAGGAGTTGTGAGACTAAGCATGACCCCATGAAGTCTGACACAAGACATCAGTTATAATGCTTCATATGAGAATAGGAGCGGCCTTGGAGCAGAGTAGATGCATTTCACTCAGAACAGGAGCCATCTGGATAAAGAGAAAAATAAATCATAATAATGATAGGCTATATTTATTAAGGGCTTATTATGTGACAGGTACTTTACATGTTATAACCCAGACAGTTCTCAAGTTAAGTCATTGAAACTGGTATTATCATTCTCATTTTGCAGATGAGGGAACTGAGGCACAGACAAGTTGTCTTAGTCCATTTGGGCTGCTATAACAAAATACCAAATCGAGTGGCTCAAACAACACAAATTTATTTCTCACAGTTCTTGAGGACAGGAAGTCCAAGTTCAAGGTGCCAATAGATTTGGTGTCTGGTGAGGACCTGGTTTCTAGTTCACAGACAGTTGTCTTCTTGCTGTGTCCTCATATGACAGAAGGGGTGAGGAGGCTGTTGGGGCCTCTTTAATAATGGCTCTGATCCCAATCGTGAGAGCTCCACCCTCCTGACCTAATCACCTCCCAAAGGCCCCAACTCCCAGTAGCTCCACATTTAAAATTAGGTTTCACCATATAAATTTTGGGGAAACACAATCTAGAGCAGAAGTTAAGTAACTTGCTTAAGTTCAAATGGCTAACAAGCGAGTAGAGGCAGAATGCCAGGACCGTCACCACTCTGAAGGACCCCCACTTGAATGGGGGGGCTGATATTTTTCCTGCCTTGAGCAGAAACAGCTCAAATATGGGGACAAGTATTGCTCTGGAAATGATTTCCTGGGGTCCATTCAGGAGTGAGGATGTCAGAAAGGTGCAGGCAGGAGCTGATGCGTATGGATTCTTCTCAGGGCCCTAAGTTTAAGATAGTATTTACCTTTTAGTTTATTTTTCAGTGGGAGACACAGGAAAGGAAGGATAAAATAGAATGCTACAGTATGCAGAAAAGCCATTAGCACAAACAAACGGTTCCAGAAGGCCACCAGTTACAATAGCAGCACAGTGCCCCTCTACCACAGTCATGGGACCATCTCACTGTGACAGTCACCTGGGCCCCCCCCACCCCCAAGAAGCTTAGTATCATCAAGGAATTGTGGTGCATTGCATCCATGTACTTGTCAACATCAGAGTGTGTCATTCCCAGAGACACATTAAGAAGTGAGCTGGAGAAAAATAGTAAAATAAGGATTTTTAGGAAATGAAAAAATATTTTTTAAAAACTACTTTTAAGAAAACAATTCAATAAGGCTCATTGTTCTTAATAGTATAATGTTTTCAGAACTTATAGCAGCAGGAAGAGGTACCTGCTGCCTCTATGTCACAATGCAGGTAATAACCAAGGGACAATTCAATGGGATTTCCCAGGTGTTCTAGTATATATAAAAGGAGTCATTCAAAGATCAGATAGGTAAGAAAATAAACACAGCCAAAGGTGTGCTACGTGGGGCCTAAAATTTGATTTCTCAACAGAACCAAGATTCAATGGAAATAATTAAAACCTTTAAACAAAAAAACAAAAGCAATTAAACAACCAAAAACACACCCATAATAGTGTCTACTAATGCTATTAATCCTAAGTGGGACTGCAACTTTCAACATGCCATCCTACGCTTTCTTGGGAATAAAATGGTGAAAATTCTCTACTAGAAGATTTTTAAAACCCTGAAGAGCCTTGATGACTGACGATTTGGAACAGAGAAGAGATGGTGTGGGTAGCAACTTAATTAAAATATCAGACACACCCATGACCATTTATTTAGGAACTTCTGTGTATCATCAAGGTGCAGCTTTATGTTCATTTCATTTAATCCTCAGGAGAAATCCCCCCCAAAAGTAAAATCATTCTTGTTTTCTGGTTGCAGAAATCAAACACAGAGAAATTAAGGAAGTTGTCTAAGGTGACACAGCTTACTAGCAGAAGAACCAAATTTTTACCCTCTTCCCTCTAAAGGTTATTCTGTTCCAAGGATAGATAGCTCTACCTCTAATATTCAATTTTAAAGATGGTAAAAACAGCAACAATAATTTTTTTTAAATTTTCTAAGATAGGTTCAAATAAAGACCTATTAGAAACAGTTGAAAACAGAGTGTGTTTCATTGAACGTCAAATTTTGGTGAGAAATAACGACCTTCTTGACTCATCTTTCACCACTGGAAAAAGCAGCTTCAGACATAGGCTGTGACGATAACTCAGGACCTAATGATCAAGTTCATGAGAAATTTGGGGAACAAGATAATCAAGCTAGGAAATCAGAATCTTTTCTTTTGGTCTGCAGGAACATATGCAGAAATGTCAAAGCCAGGGAAAGCTTCTGAATGGAATTTCCCAAGTCTGTCCATCGCAAATCTCACAGCAGACAGGGAAGGAGTAGAAACGTTTATCACTGCAAGTGAGAATATTTCATTCACTTCTGGGCAACAGTTTTATGAGCAACCCATTCAAATAAATCAAAAAAATGCACCTAAATAGGCGTGGAATATATTATTTATAAGTGTCTTTAGGTACCAGCGGATGTCCTCAGTTCTTAAATGTGAACTCAGTCCTCCAAGGGACCCATGAGTCAAAAATGGATATTCTCCCTTTTTCACATAATTAAACAAAGGCTCATGGTAGTCGATGTGTTTGAGGTCTCCCAGCTGATAAATGCTGGAACCCATTTACACTCCCATGTTTCTAACTTGCCTGTCCGGGAGAGTGAGGAGGCATCTGGGCCCTGTGCCATCATGAGGAATGGAGGGAAGTACCAGAGGTGTTTTGCTGGAGTGAAGATACAATAGCTGCCTGATTTCAAGCCAGGCAAAAAAGATAAAAGCAGAAATGCTTTGGCTAAGTGAGGAAAGAAGGTGTTCCTAGGCAAGTTAAGCTACTCAGTAACTCTCGAGGCAGTGTGGCTTAATGAGGAAGCAGATGGAGACTCCCAGTCCAGCGACCTGCATTTGCACATCAGCTTTACCACTGCTAAGGTCAAGGTCAGTGAACTCTGGCAAGCTCCTAGAATTCCTTATGGTGCATGGATTAGTTTGGGCCCACTGAGAACCAGTGCCAAGATGGTATTAGGCATCTAAGACATTTATTGAAGGAGTGTTTGAGTCAGCTTTGGCTGGCGCACCAAATACCATAGACCAGGTGGCTTAAACAACAGTAATTTATTTTTTCACACTTCTGAAGGCTGAGAAATTCAAAATCAAGGTGCCAGCCAATTTAGTTTCTGGTGAGGGCTCTCTTCCTGGCTTGCAGACACCCACCTTCTCACTGTGTCATCATATGGTGGGGACAGAGACACACACACAGAGAGAGAGAGAGAGAGAGAATGAATATGTTTTTCCTTAAAAGGCCACGTTTCCCTTAGATTAGAGGCCAACTCTCATGACCCCATTTAACCTTACTTACCTCCTAAAGACCCTATTTCACATAATTGCCTTAGGGGTTAAGGCTTCAGCATATGAACATGGCTTGAGGAGAGGAGGGAGGCAATTTGGTCCACAGCAGGGAGGGAGCAGAAGAGAGAAGAGAAGCCTTCAGATTTCTATATGGGTCTGATGGCTGTGAAAGAAGAGAGGGAAGGAAGTCTTGAGTAGGAAGAATCTCTGACTGCAGCACAGTTTCAAGACAGGTTTGGCCAGCCTTATGGGTGTTCTTGAGCCAAGGTTGCCCATTAGAGGAGTCCTGCATCTAACTGGAATGGGAGTGGAGTGTCCTGCTGTGCTCAGTCCCTGGGGTTGGGGGCAGCCTGCAGGAAGAGTGATTTCAACAAGCGTGGTAATGGAGTCCAGGGGCCAGCAGCTGGAGCCATAAGTAAAGTGTGCCTCCCACAGCGAGAGATCTGAGTAGCGCATTTCCCTGGCTGCTTCCCTGCATAGACAAGGAGGAGACAGCAACAAAAGTGCATAGTTCGAAGAGCTCTTGGCAAGATGAAATAAGTTAATATAAAGTATATGGCTCAGTGCCTGGCACATAGCGAGCACTTAATGTATGTGAACTCTTATTAAAATGTATTTCTCATACACCCTGGTCTTTGGGTGGGTGACAAATGAAAAGAGCTCTCATTAAATATTCATCCCAGGTTGTGCTTGTTGATCATCAACACCCATACTTCAATTAAATATACCGTTGGTTTTATTGCTTTGTAAAAATCTTCCAGAGATAATCAATGTGGATGCTAGAAAAGGTTATTGCTCTATAAAAGGGATAAAAAGCTTAATTTCCCCACTTGAAGTTGGTGACCATAATATGCAATTGTAATTGCGCTGGTTATTTATTTGTCTCTAGTTCAGTCAAGGTACCTTAGAATTACAAAGTCTCAGAATTAAATGGAAAATTTTAAGCCATCTGGTCAAAACACTATGCTCTGTTTAGTTTTCCCAAAGAAATGATCCTTTGGCTTCTTTTCACCAATAGCAATGATGAAAAACATACTGTTTTATGAGGTTTGCTATTTCTTTTTTGGATTGTGTTCAGGCTATCTTCTGCCTGTCTCCCTAGATCCATTCTTCACCACCCTAGTTTTTTTCTCCAGGAAAATCACTATGGACTCCATTCTTGCTTCCAGTTGGATTTGGCCAACAGATTTAAGCAACATCTGGCAGGATATTGACAGGTGGGAAGAGGGAAGTCAGGTTCCTTATTTCCTCAGGTCCCAGGTGGATCCCTGATTAAAGTCATTTCTCCTCTCAAGCCACTGGGTGCTGGTTAACTGCTTCTCCCACCTCATTTTTTTTTTTTTATTAGCCCAGGTTTGCACATTCTGTTCCGTGGTTCCTCTACAGCCCAGCCATACCTTTACAGTTAAGTTTGCCGTCTGTTTCTTATGGGTATCCTCACTGCCACAGACTGTTTTAAACTAATTAAAAAGTCTTCTTTAGAGAAGTGATGGAGCCCCTTGGAGTCATACAGAAAGGGTCTCACCCATCTTTTCAAATGACACCTCTTCAAGTCCACGAGGCAGAACTTAATGGAAACCTAAAAACCTAAAAATCTGGACACTGCCGCTGAGGATTTTGTGCCAAAGATTTTTAGAGGCATTTTGTGAAAAATCAAATTCAAAAGTTATGTGTTTTGTCTAAATATCCAGCTGAGCTCAACAATCTTTTTTATACCTTCCATTCAAAAATTTTTCCAAGTCTTTTAATAATCTACTTATATTTTCAGTCTCCAGCACCTCTTAGGACAACACTCTCCCTCCATGAGGCCCTCAGGAACGTGAGATGTTCTCTATGAGTAGGTCGAATAAAGTATTGATAAAGCACTGATATCCTTTAATTTGTCCTCAATCTCCTCTGATGACACACTATACATCTTTAATATTACTATGTTTTCATTGTGAGTGACTGGCAAAGAAACTGGGTATAGGGGGAGAACGCAGGAAGGAAAAAGAAAGAAAGAGATCTACAACCTCACCACACCAACCACACAGTTAACTGTGCTTTGAATAATGTATCGTCTTAGTGCACAGAAGAATAATTTTGATGTGTTGGAGTTATATTCTTCTTTTTATCCTGTATTTTCCATCTAACATTATAAACATGTTCACATATTTTTATGTACCTTTCTGAGAAAAGCTTTGTGCAGTCATAAAGATTACATGATACACCATTGTATTTTCATGCCACAAGTTACTTAATCTGTCTTATAATTTGATACGTTAAGTTGTTCCTATTTAATATGTTTATAAGCTTTGACTATTATAAATATTACAACATATATCTTTTGAAGTAATACTTTCTGTTGTTGCTCTTTGTTCTCATTTTCTTACTTTAGGTTTTATTCTCAGAATTAACCCTATGTATCAAAACAGTTAAACAATAATCAATCTCTGGTACACCATGAAATGCATAAGAATTTCTGTATATCCACACCTAGGCCAGCAAAGTGTTGTCATCAATGCAGACCCTTTTAATGTTCCAATTCAACCTTTCTGGGGTTGTTTGTGGTCTTGGTTAATACTCAATCTGTTACACAAATGAATAATGATATTCCAACCCAGAGGCTCAGGATATTAAATGGTTGTAGAGTGTTTTCCTCAGACCAGGATTTGTTCTAGACATTAGGTCAGATGGGCCTGATGCTTGCAAACTATTAAACAAGACAGTTGACCCTTGAACAACATGGGTTTGAACTATATGGGTCCGCTTATATGTAGATATTTTTCAATAAATATATTGGAAAAATTTTTGGAGATTTGTAGTAACAATTTAAAAAAACTCACAGACCAATCGCATAGCCTAGAAGTATTGAAAAAAAAACTAAGAATAAATTAGGTATGTCATGAATGCATAAAATACATGTAGGTACTAGTCTACTTTATTATATACTACTATAAAATATAGATAAGTCTAATATACTAACTTAAATTTTAACACACACTGTACATGGCACCACCTGAAGTTGAGAGAAAAGTAAACAAATGTAAATGCAATATTGTATTATAACTGTATATACCATAACTGCATAAAATTAACTGTAGTATACATACTGTCCTATTGTATAATAATTATTTTGTAGCCACCTTCTGTGGCTATTACTCAAAAGTTACCAGTATCCACTTAAAATGCTGTGCGACACTAATCATATAATTATGAGCAGTTTGTCTCTTTGGCAAATTATATATCACGGTAAAAAGTGATCTCTTGCAATTCTCACATACTTTTCCTTTTGTGTAACGCAATACCGTAAAACTTGGGTAACACCATGGAACCTACACAAAGTGCCGCTAGGGATGCTGGAATGGCTCCTGAAAAGCAGAGAAAAGTCATGACATTACAAGAAACGTTAAATTGCTTGCTATGTATCATAGATTGAGGTCTGCAGCTGTGGTTGCTCCCCATCTCAAGATAAATGAATACAGTGTAAAGATCATTGTAAAAAAAAAAAAAAAAGAAAGAAAGAAAAGAAAAGGAAATTTGTAAAGCCATTGCATTAGCTATGCCAGCAGGCATGAAACCTTGCATTTATTTGTGAAATACCTTTTTTATCTTGTATTGAAAATGCAGCTTATATGTGGGTACAGGATTGCTGAAGAAAGTCTACATGCATACATATAGACCCTGATATTATTTTTAAAAAGTGATTTTGTTTTTATGACAACTTAAAGCAAAAGGAAGGTAAAGGAGGTAAATATGGAGAATTTAATGCCAGCAAAGGATGGCTTGATAATTTTTAAAGAGGTTTGGCTTAAAATATGTTCAAGATAAGAGGAAAAACAGCAAACAAAAGATGAGTTTCCAGATGCCATTAAGAAAATATTAAGGAGATGGGATATCAGGTTTTTAATGCAGACAAAAGTGTTCTAAAAAAGATACCACAAAGCACATTTATTAGTAATGAAGAGAAGCAAGCAGCAGGATTTAAGGCAGGAAGGGAGGAGTTCAACACCAAAGGCATCAAAGTAGTCTACTTGCCCCCAAACATGATGTCTCTACTTCGACCTCTAGATCAGGGGGTCATAAGTAAGTTTAAGCCCCATTACACATGCTACTCTATGGAAAGGATTATCAGTGCTGTGGAAGAGAAGCTTGATAGGAAGAGCATCATGAGAGACCTAAAAAATGACACCATTGAAGATGTCATCCTTGTTATATAAAAAAGTCATGAAAACAGTCAAGCCTGAAGTGATAAATGTCTGCTAAAGAAAACCGTGTCTAGATGTTGTGCATAACTTCACAGGATTTAAGACAAAGCCAATCAAGTAAATCATGAAAGAGATTATGGACATGGCAGAAAAAGGGGACAGGAGGATGAAAGTTTTCAAAATATGGATCTTGTAGAAATTCAAGAGCTATCAGACTCCACACTGGAGGAATTAACAGAAGATGACTTGATGAGATGCATTGCTTCTAAACCAGTGCTAGATGATGAGGAAGAAGATGTAGAAGAGGCAGGGTCAGAAAACAAATTGACATTAGACAATCTGGCAGAAGGGTTCTAATTATTCAAGACTCCTTTTGTCTTCTTTTACAACATGAATTCTTCTATGATATGGGCACTGAAGCTAAAGCAAATGGTGGAGAAAAGATTGGGGCCATATAAAGTATCTGTAGAGAAATAAAAAGCAAAAAAGTCAGATAGAAATTACGATGTATTTCTGTAAATTCACACAGAGCATGTCTGCCTCCCTTCTACCTTCTCTACTTCATCCTTTTCTGCCACCCTGAGACAGTGAGACCAATCCCTTGTCTTCATCTTCCTCCTCCTCCTCAGCCTACTCAACTTGGACACAAAGAGGATGAAGACCTTTGTGAGATCCACTTGTCAATTTCTTGAAGAGTAAATATACTTTCTCTTCCTTATAATTTTCTTAATAACATTTTTCCCTGGCTTACTTTATTGTAAGAGTGTGGTATAGAATACATGTAACATTCAAAATATATGTTAATCGACTGTTTATGCCATTGGTAAGGCTGTCTGTCAAGAATAGGCTATTAGTAGTTAAGTTTTGGGGGGGGTCAAATTATATTTGAATTTTGACAATATGAGGGGTCAGTATCCTTAATCCCCATGTAATTCAAGGGTCAACTCTATACATAATTGTATAACATATAATGACATATTTTAATAGATATTTCAGTCACTTTCAATATCACTTTTGCAATATTGCTATTACAGGATCACTTAATGAAATCTTTATTCATAAATCTTTGCTTCAGATATTATTATTTCCAAAAAGAGATTTCCTGAAGTAGTCATAGAATTAACAAAAGACTATACTCATTGTTATGGACCTTAGTACATATTATCCAATTGTTCTCTGGAATGTTTTAACCATTTGAACTTCAGATTGTATGGTCATGTCCTAATTGATAGAGATTGTACAGCCATGTCCTAACTGATAGATACTAATCAATATTAAATAATACATATTTGTAAATTAGATGTATTTTCAATAATTTGATAGGTGAAAGTCATTCACTTACGTTACAATTACCTTTAAAATATTCCTAGAGTATCTGAGCAATTATCTGTATCTTTGCTTAGTAATTATTTTACCTTTTGGGAGCATAAATTTTTCCTTGCTGCTTCTAGCACAGAAGGCCTTGATGAAAAGTCTCCTTACTCTACTCACATTGCTTAAAGTTGACACAGCCCTTCCGTTTTCCACTTTTTTTTTTTTTTTTTTTTTTGAGACAGAGTGTCACTCTGTTGCTCAGGCTAGAGTGCCATGGCATCAGCCTAGATCACAGCAACCTCAAACTCCTGGGCTCAAGCAATCCTCCTGCCTCAGCCTCCCGAGTAGCTGGGACTACAGGCATGTGACACCATGCCTGGCTAATTTTTTCTGTGTATTTTTAGTTGTTCATATAATTTCTTTCTATTTTTTTAGTGGAGACGGGGTCTCGCTCCTGCTCAGGCTGGTCTCGAACTCCTGAGCTCAAATGATCCACCTGCCTGGGCCTCCCAGAGTGCTAGGATTACAGGCATGAACCACCGCACCTGGCCCATTTCCCACTTTTCAAAGTGAAGAGGACAGACAGCCTAGGAAGCACAGAAGGAGAATTTCTGGATTGCAGCTGGTCGGTGGTTATCAAAGCACATCCCACTAATGTTCCAATTCCATCCGCTCTGGTGGTGTTGTGGTCCTGGGTGATGCTGAATCAGTTACACAAATAGTTACTGACCCAGAGGCTCGGGGTATCAATGATTTTAAAGCGTAGCCCACTGTGCCAGATATTATGCAGATGGGTCTGCAATAAAAATCTAACATGTATCTCTGGGGTCCCCAGAAGTGCCTATAGCCTGGGTGTGGTGACTCACACCTATAATTCCAGTCTGAGGTGGGAGGATCACTTGAGGCCAGGAGTTCAACACCAGCCTGGGCAACATAGTGAGACCCCTATCTCTACAAAAAAAATAAAAATAAATATTAGCCAAGCACAGTGGCATGCTCCTGTAGCCCCAGCTACTCAGGAGGCTGAAGCAGGAGGGTCACTTGAGCCCAGAAGTTGGAGCTTGCAGTGAGCTATGATCATGCCACTGCACTCCAGCCTGAGCAAGACCTTGTCTCTTAAAAAAAGAAAAAAAGTGCCTATAAAAATGGGCCTATATATTTTGAAAGGCATATTCATCTTGAGACAATGTGAGATACATAAAGAAGAAAGAGATTTTTCTCTTGAAAATCTCTGGTAACAGCCACTTCATTAGGATTTCTCACCTCATTTTCTTTTCTCCAACGTTCAGGACTATTGAGAAAAGACATAGTCTATGTGAAGTACCTTTCACACTGTTAAGCATATGCTCAGTATTTAGGGAAGGGTAGCACATATTATCAGTTCAAGCACTACCACTAAATAGCTGTGTAACATAAAGTAAGCAACTCAACCTCTCTGAGCTTTATCTAAGGAATTAAGGTGCCTGATGGGATGAACCACAACTCCACAAATGCAATATAGATTAGAGGGGAAGGAGAACTATTGGACCCACTTTATTTGTCCATTGGGACCATGTGATGGACAGCAAGAGGTGACAATTGAGAAGAGAGACATTGAACCCTCTGTCTGCATTCAAATGCCCAGTGCTATCACCCACAAGAGTCAGCCACAGAGAAACGGGCACTGGGACAATACACACTCCATTTCTTTGCCAGGCTTTTCCCTGTGTCCAGAAAAGTCAGGAGAGTATGCAGAGCACAGCTGAGCTGAAGTGATAACCTAAGTACAGGATTTAAAAGATAGCAGAAACATAGCACCCAGGGCCCTTACTGGGGACTTGGCAGGTGTTGTCCTGTAATATCCTCTTCTGACCTCAGGGCTTCACACTTGCTCTTCTCTCTGCTGAGAGCCTTCTACCGCTCTTCACATCTCTGCCCCTTCTCTTTCCTCAGAACTCAGCTCACTTTCCTCCACCCCAGACACCATCACTGCCACTGATGACCCTGTGTGAGGGCACCTGTCCTCCATCACCATCACATCATCCTGGGCTGCTCCCCTCAGCTGTTGTCAGCCCCAAAGAGTGTGTGTGTGTGTGTGTGTGTGTGTGTGTGTGTGTGTGTGTTGGTATGCACTCGAAGTGGATACTCATTTTATTCTGTCTTCCTCAACTGCAATTCAAGCTCTAAGAGAGGAGGAACACCTCTGTCTTGCTCATCTTTGTATACCAATGCCTGCTCTACATTAATAACTATATAAATATTTGTCAAATGGATGGATGGATGAATAAATCCTAGGAGAAATCCCTGCAGAAATGAGGTGCATAACCGAAACATTCTGCATGGAGGAGGGACTCATGAGTGATCCCGGCACTGCCCTATCAAGGATGGGTGGGGGCTAAGAATGGGCTGGAGGGTGGCTATTTTTATCACTGCCATTGGTTAGCATCACCTGTGCCTGGCAATAATAAAAAGAAGACCTACTTTCAATTGCTTTTATTGCTGTTTTTATACTACAGACCCCTCATTGCCTGCACTCAGGACAAACTGTTCCCCGTGCCCTGTCCTTGGTACACTACTGAATCTAAAAGTGAGTCCTCTGCTCACTGTGCTCCAAGAAAATATTAAATTAAGGAAGGTGGAGGAACCTCAATTATCTATGAGCTCTCTGTCAAATATTTAAATATTCTTTAACAAACATTTGTTGAGTATTTACTGTAAGCCGGTGATTTGCAAAGTGCAAGGGACAGAAGGTGATAAATGTGTAGCTCCTGGACACTGTGCCTGGTTGAGAACTCAGGCCCAGGAGGGACATTGAATGGTCAGGTCTTCCCTATAGGTGAGATTCAGGTGCTTGGTAGATGCTATGAAGTGCTGAGTGCTTCTACCTTTGAGTACCAGGGGACATTATACCCAAGAGGCAATGTATCAGGTGGGCTCTGAAAGTCACATAAGCCACTCTGAGTAGCAGGGGGAGGGAAATATTTTGAGCAAAGCATAGAGACAGGAAAAGATATGACCTGTTTGGGAATACAGGCTAGTGCGTCTGGCATTCTTGTGGCTTGACACGTAGCCAAATATATAGATGAGCAGAGAAAGAGGACAGAAAAGTTAAAGTGGGTTAGGCACGCAACCAGATTTGACTGCTACATTGAAAATAAAACCCAAGAAACAACAAAGGCAAATGAATTTCTATCAATGGGAAGCCATCAAGGCATGTAAGTGGGGAATGAATTACGAGCCCCGTACTTTTGGAAGACTCCCCTGCTGGCTGTGAATATCAGAGCCAATGTGGCTAACCTGAACTCTGTGCAAGCATTAGCCAGTGAAGAAAGTGGAGCTACCTATACCATGCACGTATTTTCCTCATCAATGTTTCCATTCCTTTGTTTACTGCCATTTTTCTGAACCTCAAAAACCCATTCATGTTTATTAATGACTACCTATAGTACATCACAAGTGTGACATTTAAAAACTTGATGCTGTTTGAATTATGAGATTGCCAAGGAAACAAAAATTCCTCTACATTTGCAACTCTTTCAATCCTACCAGCCCCTACAGCTGTGGAAGAAGAGCTTAAGGGTTTTCAAATTCCAAAGCATTTTTCATAGGAAGAAGAACTAACCGTGAAGTATTTTAGATAATAGTTGTTGTTTTTGTTGTTGTTGTTGTTTTAAGCTATGAATATGTCAATGTCTTCAGTAGGAAAGACTCATTTTCTCTAGTGCGGCAATAATAAAATACATAACATGGCATGATTATACATATTTTAAAATGAGGCATATGCAAGCACAGAGACCGGAACAGAGCAAAATGGAAAGCAGACCCAGTGTTGTGTGATAGAAAGATTATTGGCTTTAGTGTGAGACAGCCTTGGTCTCAACCCTAGCCCCAGCTTCCTCCCCAAGGTTCAAGGAAACAGAATACACCAAATAAATTAATTCTGTGCCCAAGCAAGGTCAAATTTACATTTAATTCAAAATGGTAGTGGCACTGTACCCTCCTAGCTTGATTGCAGGATCTCCATTTTTCTCACCAGAATCTTCCAATTCTTCCTTCCATCTCCAAAAGGAGTATATCATGTGCTCACAATTAGTCCACTCATGGTCATTGCTCTATGGGTTGTGTTAGTCTGGTTAAGCTTTGGCTGTGTTACAATAGCAACACCCCTAAATCTCTCTACTGTAGTGCTGCAGGTGTATGAAGCTCTATTTACACACTAATGTATGTTTCTAGCTCACACTAAATCTACTGAAAGTCTAGGTGACTTTGGCACTTGCACCCACTGTCAATATGTCTGGGGAGTAAGGGGCTGGGGTGGGGACACTGGCCCTGCCCTCATTCAGAGCTATTTTCCCCTGGAACTCAAGAAGTCTTGTAAGGTAGAGACGAGGGTATGCATGTAGCAGGGCAGATGGTTAGATATGCAGGTGGCAGGACAGGCAATAGGGGAATGTGGTCAAAGGCTGAGGGTCGGGACTAATAAAAAGAGAGCAAAAAAAAAAAAAAAAAAACACAACAAGAACTTGAGGTTAGGGACTTTTCCCAACCGGGAGCATGCAGAGAAACTAGGAGCTTATGACCAAAGGTAACCTTTCCCTTATTAACATAGTAAAATTCACATCCCTCTAGCACCATGACAGTTCTAAAAACACCCACACAAGGACAGAAAATGGGAGGGTACCCAATTCCAGGAATCTCCACCCACTTCCCCCCAAATACATGAATATTCCACCCACAGTTTAACATATTATAAGGGATTAGCAGAAAGGACAGACTCTAACCCCAGGACGACACTGTTCCTTATTGGAGCAGTCCTCTCTCTACTGACTTTGAGAGTGTACTATACTTTCTACACTCTGTCTTTAAACTCAGGGTCGTCTTCACTCATGGGGACAGACTCGTTCCTCTCTCTGGAACTTAGTTTCTGTTTGCTTGTGTGAAAGTGCTTCGTCTCTGTCAGTACTCAGTCCCACCAGCCCTGCTTGCGATCCTTCCAAGCAAGGAGCCAAAGAACCAGCACACTTCTCAAAACCCACCCCTGATAGTCTTGCTTTATCTAGAACTCCACAATATCTCTCATGAAATCAGCTTCTTCAGTTACCCTTTTTTTGTCTTCTCTCCTGTATGCAAATCTCAACAAACTTTCATAAGCCATCTCCACTTCTACCATGATAAGATACAGTCTGTAGAACATTCTAAATCAATTTCCTTTCACCGTTTCTGTGCCTGGTCCCAGCTCTAGACCAGGCTGATGCTGACTTGCTGACATAACCACTCCTACCACAGAAAGGACTGGCTGGTGTAGCGTGGGGAAGGCAAAGTGGGTTTCCGTTACCCAGCCTAGCGCTGCGCTCCTCTACGTAAAATGTCAGGATGAAGGAAGTGACCCCCCAAGAAATGAGATTTGTCTATATTATAGATGACTCTGAGAACAGAGGAAAAGAAGGTTGCAAAGGAATTGTCAAGTTTCCTCATCTAAGGAGCATGAAAAATGTCTACAGCTTTTTAGAGATTATTTTTCTGGCTTTTACTCAGGACAAATTCAAAATTTTAAGTTACTAATTTCAGCCAAAGCACCCTGTTACTTACTTAAAATCTTGACACAGTAAAGAGAGAGAGAGGGAGGGAGGAAGAAGAGGAGAAGGAGGAGGAGAGAAGGAAAAAGGGAGGGAGGAAAGACAAAACTTCCCTTTTCCTTACCTAGGAGAAATTATCACATTTTAGAACTTGCCAGGAACTGGGAGATCATCCAGTTTTGTGACCCTTTTCAGAGAGGGAACTCTGAGGCTGGGAGAGGTGAAGCTCATTGTCTAAAACCACGGAGCTAGCGAATGATGAGCTAAACTATTGTGCAGTGCTTTCCACAGCCCTGTGTTGTGTTCTCCAGCTAAACAACAGCTTAGATGAGGGGAAGACCTTGCTGGGCAATTGTCTGTCCCAGGTCCCAGGCATAGAATCCAGCCTTCCTGTGTACAAAGGCACTTCGTTTTCGTGCTGAGTGAACAGTGTTTGTTTGAGCCGCTGGCCACTGGCCAGAGAAGCTGGGCTCTGGAAGCAGTTCAGGGAGACTTCAGTGAATGGGAGGGAGGCTCCCAGCTGGGAGGAGGCCCTTGGCCAGTAATGCTCCAGGGTGGTAAGCAACTTCAAGTGTGCCACTGGTGGCCAAGGGCGAAATACTAATGTGAGCAAAAAGCCAATTAAATGTCCCACCTGGTTACTGTTTTCCCTCTCCACCTCCCTTTCCTCCTCCTCCTCCTCTCCTTTCTCCTCCTTCTCCTTCTCCTCTTTTCGTAAACCATTAAAGTGATTTATTTTTTCAGGTATCAAAACTCAGGATGTTTAAAATTCCTCAGCGTACATTTTAGAGGGAGGATGTAGTGATGCCCAGAGCACAGAGAAACTGCTTATGTAATTGGGGTCTTTGCCGATCCTTCACCATTTCTTCTTGTCTCTGATCCATAATTCTGTGCTATTCTGCACAGATAGAGCATGGAGCTGGTGGTCAAATCTGCATAGATTAGAATTCTAACTCTGCCCCTGTCTAGCTGTGTGTCCTTGAGGATGTTACTTGATGTCTCTGAGTCTTACTTGTCACACGGAGAATAAAGATAAGACACAGGCCACATGGGCACATGAGGGTGAGTGAAATAGCAGATGTGTTCCATCACCCAGATTTTCATGTGCTGAAAATCTTTAAGCCTTACCCCCTTTTTTTCCCTTGGTGACAATTTTTCTGTGCCAGGTAAAAATATCATTCATTCATTCATTATTGGTTGACTCTATGGATCAGGTACTGTTCTAGGTTCTGAGGATTCAGGAGTGAACAGGAAACACAAAGTCTCTATCTTCATGGTGGGCAAAGTTGATAATAAATTAATACCAGAAGAAAAGCTTCACGATAGTATAAATTTTACCTTTTATTTACTGTTAAATTTTCAGGCCCACAACTAGTTGCTGGCACATAGCCAATGCTCAGTTACTATCCATAGAATGATTAAATGAATTACATTTGGTACAAAAATAAATGGAACAAGGGAGAAAATATTAAAAAATAATATATAATCTACAAATAAATATGCAATATTCCATCCATTAATGATAGTTCTACGAAGAAAAATAAAGTGCAAGAAAAAAATAGACAGTTGTCAGAAGTTACAAGGTGGTAGGGGAAGCCCTTTCTAGAGAAGTTATATTTGAGTAGAGAGCTAGTTAAATTAAGGTAACAATCAGAATAAATATTTATTAATCCCCTAATTATGTAAGCACGGTTCTTAATTCTCCATGTTTTAGATTATTCAGCTGTTCTAAAGCCCAGTGAGGAGGTGTTATTCTCATTGCCACTTTAACATTAATGACATGAGGCATTTGTCTACAGTCAGCCTCTCTTCTGTCTATCTGGATATCCTAGGTATCTCTAGGACAGCTGCATGACCCTAGCACTGTACATTCAAACTTTCTGTGGCCCTACCTAAATTTCACCAAGTAAGGATACATTCCTAAGCCTTGAACCCCTCAGATCCAAAGGATAGAACAATGGCATATTGATTCAGTGTGTTTCAGAATAACCTGTGCTCGAAATGTCAATGGCAGTTGGAGATGTTGTTTGGAGCCTTTAGCAGGCCCCCCCATAGGTGAATTGCAGTGCAGGCCTTTAAGATTCTGGGTCAAAGCCCTGTCATCATCCCCAGATAGCCACCCTCCTTCTGAGAGACAGCTCTTGGCCTGCTACTAGGCCCTGGTAGGAATTGAATGCTTGACTATGGGCTGCTAAGTTGCCATGCCACCTGAGCTGCCTATCATGAACTGGGTGTTATCTGACCTCCCGAGCCCTAACATTAGACAGGCACGGCAACACTGCATCACCAAATGGAAATGGTGTATATGTGATCAGGACCAAGCAGGTCCTGAAGGCACAAGCAAGTTACACAAAGAAGGAGCTCAAATGCCCTTGGTCTCCGCCCCTGCCACCCTGTCTTCTGTCTGCCAGACTGCACCTATGGCTTCATAGGCAGTTTCCTATGATCCTTTGACAGAGAAAGAGAAGATGTGGGCCTGGTTTCAGATGATTCTGCACATAAGCAGACACCACCAAATGTGGGCAGCCAGCAGCCGTAGCACTGCAGCCCCTTTCTGGGACATCCCTGAAGGATAGTGGCAAAGGGAAATCTTCCCAGTGGGTAGAATTTTGGGCAGTGCACCTAGCTGTGCACTTTGCTAGGAAGGAGAAATAGCCAGACTTGCATATATATCAGCTCACGGGCTATATGGTCAAGGGTGTCCTGCATGGTCAGGGACTTGGAAGGAAATGCAGTCTCCATTTTTATTTCTATCTTCTCCACTGGGCCGTGGGCTTCTTCAGGACATGGATTGCAACTGAGCCACTTTTCATTCACTAGGATTTTTGTGGTGCAGACAGAGAGATCCAAGCTGTGGGAAGCGAAGACAGGACAGGATGGCCTGAAAAGGAAAGAACCTGAGGAAAGATAGCGGACCTTGTTGACTCCATCTCTCAAACTGTCCCGGGGCTGGGCATCAGAAAGCAGCCCTGGGCTAGAAGAACTCCAGTTAAAACCATAAATTCCATCCTCACAACTTCTATTTTTGAAATAGCTACACTCACTTTCAGAGGTCCCTGGGTTTGGTTGAGGGTCTTCCTTGTAGGGAGTCCATTGAGCTTTCTTTCATCTTGTGTCTTGAACTTCAGGCTACTCAAAGACCTGGAGTTCGTCTCTCGAGGCACAAACATTGCTCTGCCCTAGAAGCTTGTGGGAGGATGATTAATGCCCCCAAGACGTCCATGCCTAATCCCCGGATCATATGCATATGTTATCCTACATGGCAAAGGGGTGCATATGTGATTAAGGTAACAATCTTGAAATCGGAAGATTATCCTGCATTATCTGCTTGGGCCCAATGTAATCATAAGAACCCCTAGAAGAGGCAAGAAAGGTACTTTGATGTGAGACCATTAGTCAAGGAATGAGGATGGCCTCTAAAAGCTAGAAAAGGCTATGTAGAGATTTTCCCCTAGCACCACTAGAAGGAACAGATCCTTGCCAATACTTTGATTTTAGTTCACCAGGACTGATTTTGGACTTCTAAATTCTGGAACTGTAATGATAACAGATTTATACTGTATAAGCCACTAAGATTGTCATGACATGTTACAGTGGCAATAGGAGACTAGGACAAGCCGCTTGGTGGACGTTCTGAGTTGACAGAGCCCACTTGAAGATGAAAAACCCATTTCTTTTATTTTTTAAATATTATTACAGGTACATAATAGTTGTATGTATTTATAGGGTACATGTGATGTTTTGATACAGGGATACAGTGTGAATTAATCAAATCAGAGTAATTGGGGTATCCATCACCTCAGGCATTTATCATTTCTTTGTGTTAGGAACATTCCACTTCTACTCATTTAGTTATTTTAAAGTATACTCTGAGTGTTGATTTTAGTCACTATTTTGTGCTATCAAATATTGAATAACCCATTTCTATACAAGACAAACAGACATTCTTGTTTCTTATGGGTATGCGAATGAGCCAAAGATGGCCTCTGTGTATTGGTCACCGGGTTGTTTATTTCTTCACAGTAGCTGGAGACCCCTTAGCTCAAAAGCCCACCAGCTCCAAACGCAAATTTTTGCACATCCAATTATTTTAAACATACCCCAAATAATTCATTTAGAATCTGCCTGCTTTGCATACCATGGGAAACCTAACTAGACAATTATCACCCTTTGATAAAATAATGCTCTGTAATTACAAATCCAGAAGAAGCAGTTGCTGCCCTTGGGAGGCCACTGACCCAGAGACTCCTAGCCCCACAGCTGAGCACCGTCTGGACACACAAGCCCCTCTCTGATCCCCCTCTCTCTCGGGAGTTCTCTTGCCCTCACCCACTTCTGGATGGTGGTCCCCTTGCCCTAAGCCCTAAGCATCTGGATGGTCTCATGCTGTGAGGACCTCTCCTCTTATGCAACCCTGTTATAGCTGCTCAAGATCATATCTTACTTCTTGATCGGCCCACAAACCCCTTAAAACTACTATACTTATAAGCTTCTATTAGGGGAAATGTACACTTGCCCCAAACTTCTTTTAAACAACTGAACTATTATTGAAGGAATCAAACCAAACTTTAAGTTGTCGAATTCTCTCTTTATGAGGCTATGCACATTTGTACAATTAACTCTATGAATAAAGTTAAATACAGAAACTCAATCTTATTTCCAATTATAGAACTTTTTTCACTTGGTATCTAGCAGGAAGTGTTGCCATACAAAACCTAGTGGTAACTACTCAATCAATTAGCCTCTGCGCGTGATGGAAATAAACAAAACAAAAAGATGGTGTTTTTTTTATCCCCCCCAGGATTATTCTCATTTATTCACCAAAATAAAATGCAATAAATAAATAAATAAATCATACCCTGCCCTTGCTAGTAAGAAAGTGAGAGACATTTAAAATGGACCATGATCACACTATGTGGGGAGGTTTATTGGGAGTTAATTATCAATGACATTTATGAAAGCTTTCCCTGGACCAAGGATTGTGACTGACTCTTTACTGGCACTATGTCCTTTAATCCTGATGTCATCCCAAGAGCTCAGTATTATTCTACCTGTGTCATAGAGTATGAAATTGAAGCTCCTAAGGATTTAGCAGCTTGGTCAAGTAGATTGTTAAGAGTCCCAAGACAAACATCTTTATGGGTTTTTAAGGTGCTCACTCCATTAATTTATTCTTTTGCTTACTTGAAGGATATCAAATGTATCATCTGCTTTTGACTATTAAGGAGCTCATCTTTTTAGTGTTTTTTTCAATTTGGTCAACTATGCTCAATCCATGATCAAGAATTTTTGTCAAACAGAACTGAAAGGACAATGGGTTAATTTTCACCCTGGAAATAGCTGACTGATGATGCATTGACACTGAGGTTGTAATGTAGAAATTTCATAAGTAGATTTGGAACATGATTTGGGGTGGCAATAACGTACTTCTCAGGATGGGAGAAAATGAAAACTCTGTGTACAGTAGTTTAAATTATAAGTGTAAATGATTTATTAGGTTTGAAGCTAAGTCACAAGTTATTCACATGAAAAGTGGGTGTAATTCGGCCTGCTTCACATTAAGTACCATGTTTATTTCCTGTCTATAAACTGATAAATAATGCAGCAATTGGAAACTGAAATTGTCATCCAACCATGATGCATAGATTTAGTGCTTCTGTGGAAATTTTTATGCATATATGGCAAATGAATCAAGAACATGGTTGACTTGTTTGCAATTAAATACAAAGTTCATATACAGCCTAAGATTGATTTTTCCCCCCTTTTGGGATCTATATATGTGTGTACGTGTGTGTGTGTGTGTGTATGGTAAAAAGTATATAATATTCATTTACCATTTTCATCATTTTAAAGAGTATAATTATAATTCAGAGGCATTAATTACATAAATAATGTTGTGCATCCATCACAACTATTTCCAAGTATTTTTCATTACCCAAATAGAAACTTTGTCCCTATTAGGTAATAGCTTCTCATTGCTCCCTCCTCCTAGCTCCTGGTAACCTCTAATCTACTTCGTGTCTCTATGAATTTTTGCCCATTCCAGATATTTCATATAAGTAAAATCATACAATATTCATTCTTTTGTTTCTGGTTTATGTCACTTAGCATAATGTTCGTAAGGTTCATTCTGTGATAGTCTGTATCAAAACTTTATTACTTTTCATGCCTAAATAATATTTTACTGTATGTACATGTCACAGTTTATCCATTCGTTAGTTGATGGACACTTGGGTTGTTTCTACATTTTGGTGGTTGTGAATAAGAGGAAGATTGAATTTTAATAAATAGATGGGCATGGCTGACTATTCCTTGAGCTTCAACATTCTCCTTTTGTGTCCTTTTCAAAGTTTCCATTCCTCACCCCTCCAGAAAATTAAATAGGACTCTACATTGGGAGAAGGGAGGAACAAATTTTAGAGGAATAAATTTGGTAAACATGAAAAAATATATACCTAATTGAAAATAGTAATTTTATGTTTTCGAAAAGCAGTTAATAGTCTTCTCTCAAAAGAGAGGTAAATTTCCCAACTATTTGGTTGGAGAAATTTTTTTTTTAAATTGGCTTTTATCTGTATCTGTCTATATATGTAGAAGAAAGTAACAGGAAGACCATTTAACATTTTCTTTTCCTTTATTTCCTTAATTAAAAAAAGAAAATGAACTTCATTGTTCTGATAATTATCTCAGAAATGGTTGTTGTTTTTTTTTTTATACAGGGAAAAATAAACTTTTTTCTATATTCTCACTCAATTTCCACATCACCACTTTTGATCACCAAAAGTGTTTTCCTCCCCACACCAAGCAATTTTTCAGTTCTCGGCTGATATCAACTGAAAGTCCTATGATTTAACTCAATCCTGAAACTATCCTGAGTTGATATCAGACCCCACAGGTTAAGGTCTCATTCCCACAAGACTACTCCCACTTCAGAAGCCAAGAACAAGTCCTAGTTTGTCATCAGTACTGCTTCCTTGCCCGGGTATAAATTGAAGTGTTCCCATCACCGCCTTCAGGTCAATAACTTCCTATGATGGCTCATAGAACTCAAGAAAGCTCTTTGCATACCATTACCAGTTAATTATAAAAACTACATCTCAGAAACAGCCAAATGGAAGAGATGTACCATGGCTTGAATGTGTCCCCAGAAATTCATGTGCTGGAAGCTTAATCCCCAAAGCAACAGTGTTGGGAGTGGGGCCTGTTAAGACGTGATCGGTCAGGATAGCTCTGCCCTCATAAAGAGGTTAATGTCATTATCATGGGAGGGGTTAGTTATTGAGAAAGTAGGTTTGTCACAAAAGATAGTTTAACCCCATCCTGTTCTCGAACTCTCACCCTTGCTTGTCTTTCTGCCTTCTTCTGTGGGATGACACAGCACTAAGGCTCTTGGACTTCCCAGTTTTCAGAACCAAGGGACAGATAAATTTACGTTCATTATAATTTACCCAGTCTGTGGTATTTTGTTGTAGCAACAGGTAATGGACTGAGACAGAAAACTGGTACTGGGGAAGTGAGGTTGTTGCTATAACAAATACCTGAACATGTCAAAGTGGCTTTGGAACTGGGTAATAGGCACAGGCTAAAATAATTTAGAAAAGCAAGCTAGAAAAAGCCTAGACTGCTGTACATAGCGCATTAAGGGCTATTCTGGTGAGGACTCAGAAGAGAACAGCTGTAAGGAAAGACTGAATCTTTTTAGAGATTACTGCAGTGGTTGTGATAAGAATGTTGGTAGAAATATGGACAGTAAAGGCCATTCTGATGAGGTTTCAGATAGAAAGGAGGAATATCTCATTGGGAACTCGAATAAAGATCATACTAATTGTAAGTTGACAAAGAATTTGGTTGAATTGCATCCATTTGCAAAAGCTTTATGGAAGACATAATTTTAGAGAGATAAACTAGAATATCCAGCAGAAGAAATTTCTAAGTAAAATATTGAAGAAGCTGAATGGCTACTTTTAACTGCTTACAGTAAGATAAGAGAAGAAAGAAATAATTTAAAGATAGAAATTATAATTAAACAAGAAGCAGAGTAGAAAAATTTGAAAAACTCTTAGCCTGGCCACAGAGAATAAAAAAGCATACTAGAGTCAGAATACTAAGGGTGTGGCCAAGTGACCATTTGCTAAAGAGATTAATATTGGTAGAACAAACCCAGGTTCTATTCATCAAGACAATGAGAAAATGACCCTGAAGGCATTTCAAAGATCTTCTGTGGAAGCCATAAGCGTGGAAGCCATAAGCTTGACAGCAAGGTTTTCAGAAAGGAGCTCAAGGGACCTCAGCATTTGTTGCCTTGTGCTGTTTTGAGGATCTCTCCCTGAATTCCAGTGCAGCACCTCTCAGTTGCCTCAGACATGGCTCAGGTGGGTCTAGGTGTGGCTTTACCCACTGCTCCAAAAGGCACAACCCATAAACTTGGCAGCATTTATGTGATTCTAATTCTACAAGCACATAGAATGCAAGGGCTATGGAGCCATGGAAACCTTCACCAAGATTTTAAAGGCTGTCTCAGTCAGCCTGGGGGCCTAACTTTGTCACAGGTGTGAAGCCACCACAGAAAGCCCCCACTAGGGCAAAGCCTAGTGGCACTGTGGGAGTGGGACAGCCCTTAAGACCCCAGAACTATAAAGCCACCAGAGTGCAACTCCAGCCTGGGGAATTTCAGGCATAAGACTCCAACCTATGAGAATTGCTGAGGGGACTGAACCTTACAAAGCCATAGGGTGGGACTGCATGAGGCATTGGGAGCCCAATCCCCACCTCAGTGTGCTTAGGTTGCAGGAAATTGAATCAAATGAGATTTTTCTCCAGCTTTAAGACTTAATGCTGTTTTCAACATTAAGTTGAGTTTGGGACTTACTTGGGAACAGTTACCCCCTTCTTCTTGTATATTTCACTCTTTTGAAATGGGAATATTTATCCTATGCCTTCCCCATCACTGTATTTTGGAAGCATATAACTTGTTAATTTTACAGGCTCACAGTTGTAGAGGAATTTGCCTCAGGATGAATCCTGCCTTGAGTTTCACCCAGATTTGATTTAGAGTCTCTGGACTTTGGAGTTGATAACGGAATGAGTTAAGATTTTGAGACTATTGGGATGGGATGAATGTATTTTGCATTGTGAGAAGGGCATACATTTTGAGGGCATAAATTTAAATTTTAAAGGGTGGAATTCTATGGTTTGAATGGGTTCCAAAAAGATTCATGTGTGGGAAACTCAATCCCCTATGCAATAGTGTTGGAAGTTTGGACCTGCCTGAGGTGATTAGGTCATGAGGACTCTCCCCGAATAAATGGATTAATGTCATTGTCTCAGAAGTGGGCTAGTTATTGCAAGAGTAAATTTGTTATAAAAGCCAGTGAGCCCCTGTTTGTTCCCTCACTCTTACCCTCACTTGCCCTTCTACTTTCTGCCATGGGATGGCTCAGCATGAAAGCCCTCACAAGTTGCCAGCACCCTGCCATTGGACTTCCCAAACTCCAGAACCATGAGCCAAATAAGTTTCTGTTCATTAAACATCACCAGGTCTGTGGTATTCTGTTAGAGCAGCATAAAACAGACTAAGACAAGACACATAGGGCAAAATATGTGGGAGGAAATGCAGAGCTTCCATGCCTTCTCTGGGCATGTCATTCTCCTAGCACTTCCAAATGTTTATCAATCTGGAAGCTTTCTGAACTCTATCCTTGGGCTTTTATGGTAGCTTCATTAAGTAGGTATGCTTGATTAAATCATGGGACATTGGTGATCAGCAAAATTGTCAGCGCCTCCCTCCTTCCTGGGAGATTAGAGGTGAGGAAGGGTGAGAAGTTGGACTGAAAGTTCAGCCCCTCTAATCACATGGTTGGTTCCTCTGGCAACCAGGCTATACCCTGTGGTCATTTAGGTCCTTTCCAAAAGTCATTTCATTAACATAAACTCAGGTGTGGTTGAAAGGGGCTTGTTATGAGTAAGAAAAGACTCCTCGCCCAGCTTTATTGCTTTTATCATTTAGGAAATTCCAAGGGTTTTAGGAGCTCTGTGCCAGGAATAGGGATGAAGATCAACCAACATACAGATGGTGCTCGACTTACAGTGACTTGACATACAATATTTTGACTTCACAATGGTGTGAAAGACATACAAATTCATCAGCAACCATACTTCAGATTTTGAATTTTCATCTTTTCCTGGGTTACTGAGATCTGTGGCATGATACGCTTTTGTGATGCTGGGCAGAGGCAGCAAGCTTATCGTTCAGTCAGCCACGTGATCACCAGGGCAAACAACTGACACCTGATATCTTCCTGCAGAACACTCTTCTTGCTAAACCGTCAGCAGGCGTCCATGCCCCAGTGCCTTCTACCAGAGATTCTTGGGCCTCATTGGAAGAGAGAAATTGATGAGATGTCAGTGTAGTTTCTACATTCCCAGCAATTAACTTTAGTTCAATGCTTCAGAGATTCTTCAGGATCAATGTGCTTTCAGCTGTGTATGTGAATGGTGAGCACCCACACAACTATTTTGTTTTTCACATTCAGTAAAGTATTCAATAAATTACATGAGATATTCAACACTTTACTATAAAATAGGCTTCATGTTAGATGATTTCGCCAAACTGTAGGCAAACTGTAAGTGTTCTATGTGTGGTGAAGGTAGGCCAGGCCAAGATATAATGTTCTGAAGGTTAGCTGAATTAAATACATTTTGGGCTTATGATATTTTCAACTTATTGGGATATTTCAACTTATAAGGCTTATTGGGATATAGCTACATTATAAGTTGAGGAGCATTTATACATATTTCTTATTATGTCACTATATCATACTTGTCTGTGGCTTGTATTTATGCAAATGGTTATTATTGATTTTTGATGTATTGGCCTTGAAGTTCATGGTGGTACAATGATAGCTAAAGGGCTGTTCTATTGCAGATAGTGAATTTCTATTTATAGACCCTTTGAATGGGCCCACAAAAAGCGTATTAAAAGAGCAACTACTACATGCTGGGCTGTGCTCACAGCCTTTAAGATCCACAACAATTTCTCAAAATCTTATTCCCGTTTAATATATCAGCAAACTGACCATCTGAAATGATTAATCAAATCTGCCCAGTATTACTCAAAATTTAAATGATGATGATGCCAAGATTTAAAACCTAGTTTTCTTTCTGAGAAGATAAACAGATAAATAGAAAAAAAATGTAAATCACAGCTGAATTGGATACTTGAAGTGCAAATCAGAACTAGGTACAGTATTTAATTGTGTGGAAAATGTAAATTGCAACTAAAGATAGAACTCCCAAATTAAAGAAAGTGGAAATCAAGTCTTCCATGCATTCTCTTTTAAATGCTGTGTGCAGCTTTTAATATCCAGTGTTAAATGCCTCAGCAAGCAACATTCTTTCACGTTTGACAAATTATCTAAGAGGTCTTGCAGGTCTGTCAGGCTGTGTGCTTTCATATAACACAAAGTTCTCCAAGCTGACCCTAGCTCACAGTTTGTTCTGAGTGTATACTATACTTTCCTCTCATGGGTTCGTGGAGCCATTAGAAAATTCAGAGGAAGCAACACAGTGCTCATGCCTGCATTCTACTTGTGGAACAAATTGATTTATGCAAAATCGCTTAATCACCATCTCATGTGATCAAAAGATTGGAGTGAAAGTAGTCAAATGCCTTAGGTCAAAATAGTTGAAATTATATAGCAGGCTCATGGTCTTATAATAATGATACCTTACATTTGTATAATGGATGCTAATATCATGAAAACTTACACCCATATTAATCTCCCTTTTTAAGTATGTCCAAAGATCCATTAGGCAGGTGTTCTGTCCATTTGATTGTCAAGGAACAACCAGGTATGGTAGCTAGTCTCCAAAGAGAGCCCCTCTGTGAACCACACCTCCTATTATTCAGCCTCTTATGTGGTCCTTTCCCACACTGAATCTGAGCTGGTCTTGTTGAAACAATAAAATGTAGCAATACTTTCCCTATGAAATATTTGCAACTTTTCTTTAGCCTCTTGGAACATTCTTGAAGAAAGCCAAACACCTTATAAAAATTCCCACTGATATCCCTAAATCTGCCATGCTGTAGGGAAGCCCAGGTGGCCACATGGAGGTGTTGCATTCATCCCAACTTAGGCACCAAATTCATGATGAAAGAAGCCACCTTGGACGTCCAGCTCAGTTCAGCCTTCAGATGACTTCAGTCCTAGCCACCATCCTACTATGACTGCATAAGCCCCCACGCAAGACCTTCCCAGCTGTGCCCAACTTACCCACAAAACCATAGGAGATAATGCAGACTGTCTTGTTAAACCACTAAATTTTGAGGTGGTTTGTTACGTGGCCATAGGCAACTAGAATACTAGGTCTATTGAGCTTTTATTGTTTTTCCTGCCTCACAAAAATATCAAATAAGGAGCATAACTTTAATCACCAACTCTTAGTTGAGTATCTGCTATATGCAGAGAGCGGTGTGAGGCCCTGGTTTCCACACTAAGCAACAGGCCTTCACTTGGGGAGCAAGTGATTAGACAAGAGACATTCAGTGTGGTCGATATTAGGAAGTAGTTCTGAGTTCTCATGTGGACTCTGCCACTACCTGTGTGAACATGAACGGTGACCTTACTCCTCCAGACTTCAAGTCCTTCCATAAAACTAGAAGTTTGACTTAAATGGCCCCTAAGATCCCTTTCAACTCTATCAACTGATGAAGCTGTAGTTTCTTTTTGGTTTTTTTTTGTTGTTGTTGTTTTGTTTTGTTTTGTTTTTAAATCTGGAAAGATACAAACCAAAACGTTGAAATGTTGCCAACTGTTATCTTTGAATGATCTTAGTTGGAGGCTCTGGGTATATAATGGGCATGTATTTTGGGGGTAGCAAAAGGCCACACATTTTGTTTGTTCTCAAGAGAACATACAGAAAAGTGAGTGGAAGGCAAGATGAATGGGTTAGAAAATAGACTTAAGTCTTTGTATTGGTTACCTATTATCTAACGAATTGCCGCAAACTTAGTAGCTTAAACCAACACACATTTATGATCTCAGCTTCCATGGTGCAGAGCCCTGAGCATGCTGAACTTCTGTTGCGGTCTCCTTAGGCAGAAATCAAGGTTTCGGTCAGACTGCTTTGTCAACTGGAGTTTGGGGCCCTCTTCCAAGATAAGTTGGAGACATTTTGTTCTTTGTAACTATAGGTCTTCTTGCTGGATGTTGACTGCGGACCCTCTCAGCTACCACTGGTCACTGTAGTCTCTTGCTACATCAGCCTCTCATAGGCCTCTCACAGTATAGCAGATGATGCCTCCAAGGCCATAGGAGACTTCCTCCCTGGTTTGCTAACTTGGAATCTTATATAACACAATGTTATATCCCATCATCTTTGTCATATAAAGTAAACTAACCAAGAGAGTAAATATCCCATCTTATTTACATTTCTGCTCACAGTCAAAGGGAGGGGACCATGTGGGGTTCATATATCAGCATGTGGGAATCCGGGGGACATCCTATGATTCTGCCTACCACAATATTTTTTCTGCTATTTCTATTAATTTTCTGATCTCTATCTCTGCTTCCTTTGTGTTCTAGCTTTTTCCTTGAGCAGATATATTGGAGAAGGGATTCTCTTTTGCTTTGAAAGGTGGTGTAGCATTCTAGTAATGAAGGCTCTGAGTTCTACCACATGGTGTCATGAAGAAGTAAGTCTAATGACACTTCCTCATGTTCTACTGTCAAGAGCACTGGCCTGAGACAACTTAGAGGTTTATCAACACCTACCTGGAGGTGATGCATTCTAGCTATGTATGAAGAGACTGACCAGGGAACAAAACTGGCTCTACCACTTACCAGGCATGTGATATTGGGCAGAGTACTTGATATCTCTGTGCCTTTGTTCTCCATCCATACATAAAGCAAGGTTAATAGTAGTACCTGTCTGATAGGTTGATATGAAGTTTAAATGAGATAATAATACTCACCTAGATTTCAGTAAACACTCAGTCATTATTTATTAACCTTCTATAGAGGATGACACCAGTACTGATAGCTAACTAGGAATTAGAAGGGGTTACTTTTCAATACCAGGAGGGAGTTTATGGAGTTATGATCTCTTATACATTGTTCATTATCCATGGAATACTCACAGAAGCTCTGTGAAGAAGGCATAATTATTCCTTCTTACAAAAAGGTACTGGAAGTTCAGAGAAGTAAAGGAAATTGCCCAAGGTCACACAGGTATGAAAAATACTGAGGTCAATCTCTAAATTTAGGTCCTCAGAATCTCAGGACAGTGTTCTTTCCAGTGGGCAACATGAGAAAACGCCATTAGACTTGTTCTCCATGACACTGTGTGGGAGAACTTAGATCCATGAGAGGAAGCTAGAGGAATATAGGTTTAGGTGAAGGAAGTAGGAATTCATTAGTTTATTATTCAACAAAAGGTTGCATACTATGGCATAGTGGAAAGAGTTTGGGTATTAGGGTGATTTATTTAGTTAATAAATATTTTATAGCTTCTATGTTGAGTATTGTACTATTTGCTGGGGATATGATGACAAGTAAACATGTGAAGCTTGGATTGATTATTTTTACAGGGGTTTGTGAGGGTTAAATAAAACAACATATTGTAAAATTCCTATAAGTGCTTGCACCAAAAAAGGTGCTCCCAGGATGCTGGCCAGATCATGAGGTTGGGATGTGGTGGAGGGGATTTTCACATTGCACTGACAACCAGTCTAGAGTTGCCATTCAATCCACAAACAATACTTGCTGCCTACCATGTGCCAGGCACTGGGCTGGGTATTAAGGGGCTTGCAGTAAAGAGGAAGAAACATCCATGTAATAGCTCTGAGTGGAATACTTACCAAACAATAGAGATACAAGACCCTGCAACATAAGATGAAACAATACATTCAGATTTGCTGGACCCAGAAAGGTTTCATGAAGGTGGAGCTTAAGCTTGATAATGATATGTTAATATTAGTACTATTTGATAGTCTAATAAGCCAAAAAAGAGCCTACTATTAATACTTGGTAATAATTTTATCTACTATTGTATTTAACACTTTTATGTGCCAGCTAATAAAATGGACTCATCCTCTGTGATCTCTCACTTAATTGGAAGAAGTACAGTAATAGCTCTGTAAGTTGGTAATATCACCCATATGAAAGACCAAAAGAAAAAGACAGGCATGCAAGATTACTATCTTAGATCGGATACCCTAGAAGCAAAGCCTGAGATGGGGATTTCTGTATTCTTGGGCAAACTGACAATGAGAGTGCAGGAGAAATGGGTGAGGCAATGAGGGACAAGGATAAAGTTTGGGAGGAAACAAGCAAAAGTGTGGTTTCAGGAGAAGCCTAGCCTCAGCCTGATCATGGAGGTTGTCCTGCCCAGAGGCAAGGAGGCCTCCCCACTTTCTCTCTCCACCTCCTCACCCCACCCCACGTCAGTCAATCATTAGTCATGTGAGTCATGTGCCTCCCCGCAGGAAAGCCGGGGAATGGGGTGGACAACACTTCCCAAGGATCTCCAGGTGATGTGGCTCCAGCCAACTAAGGGAAATCCTCCTGAAAATAGTAGGGTGAGCCACTATTAGCCAACCCTTGTGGCATCTGGGTTTGGGGGCACTACCCCAGTAACTGGGATCTGGATGTAGTATTAACATCAACAGCTATAGTCACATAGCTGGAAAATAAATGAGGGAAAAAATGACAATGAGTGTTTGCTGACCAGTTCAAAACCAGTTTGTGTCTGTCTCCCAAAGTCCTAAATGCTCTTAACCATTAAGCCACATATACGTAGAGTTTATGGTTTTTACCTACTTTATCTCATTGATTTTTCCCCAAACAGAGTAAAGTAAGTATTAGCCCATTTTTACCAAGAAGGAAATTAAGTTTTTGAGAATCTGAATCGAAGGCCACATGCCAGTAATTGGTAGAGCCAGGATTCACAAACAGGTCTCCTGGCTCTAATTGGTTTTTCTCTCCTAACGGAGAAATCTGGACAAAATGGATTAAAGATCTTAATATCAGAGATAACTGAAGCATTGAGGCCATTTTCTACATCAAAATACTTTAGTGAAGCAACTAAATCAGATGGCGTGGTCTTTAGCTTTGGTCCTTTCTTGTTTGGCATTTGGAGAGCTCTGTCGTGTTGCTCTGGCGTTTAGCTCAAGCTCAGTCTTCCTGAATGAACTTCTGCCAGTTAGGAGCATGTTTTATCATGTCCCTGTTGCATCAAGTCCCAGCCACTGTTTTGCCTGCAGGCGATCTTGGCATCCGCCTACCTGTCCAACCTTGAGTCCTAGATGGCCATAATTTCCCTGGAAGGCTCTGCTTAGTAGACACTCATGTTTTATTTCTCCCTCTATTTACCCACAATTGGATGGGCTGAAAAGTAACACAGCAAGAATACTGGAGACAAAAGTTCAGTTGTAACAAGCAATGGCTCTGTCATTGTGGGCAAACCCTTTAATCTCTGAGTTTGAGTTTCCCCTTTTGTAAAATTAGTACTCCATTTCTTACTTCTCAGAATTGTTATGTGGGTTAGAAGCAACATATTTAAAATACCAAGAACATAGCAGGTGTGTAATCAATGATAGTTATTTTTATGTGACAAACACACCTGCACAGGAGACAAAGACATACGTACAGGAGCTTGCTAAGTAAGCTTGCAACACTTCAGCCTTGGCAAGCAGTGGCTTCTCAATGTGTTTAGCCCACTCAGCATGCCACCTGGACAGGTCTCTTGCCTACCCTCAACCCCTAGCTTCTCCTCTTATCTCTTTCCCACTCCCTATGGCCACTGCTATGATTCTTCAAGCTTCTCTTGTCCAGAGGTCCTGGTCTGGTGGCCTCATTGCCTTCCATACTCCAGCTCCATGGTGATTCCGCCATGAAGTCTTCCTGTGCAAAGAACAGGGTCCCTGTGGCCCACAGCTTAAGTGATCTAGGTCACAGCTCTATCATACTACCTTTGGGAAGTGTCTTCATCTCTTACCTTTTCTAAGAAACGACATTCTGCAGGAAGTCTGTGCCATTTTTCACCTCCTGTTTGTGATCAGGCAGGACCATTTCTTATACCTCAGTTTCCTCCTTTCTATAATGTGGCTCTTTGATTTTTTCCAGGGATGTTGCTGAATTAAATGGCAAACTACAGAACACACTGCACCGCCCCCTCTTTACACAGCTAAATGTTATTTTTCCAGCCCTCCGAGCCCCTCTTTGTTTTTAAGACCTAGAGTAAATAATTAATGACTATTAATTCCAGTTGCATTTTCTTTTTATCTTCTTGAAGGCTTAATACTATGCTGAGCACATAGTAGGGGCCAAGAAGAAAAATACGATTTTAATGAATAATGATGACCTCAGACCCCATGCCTGCAAACAGCAGGCACGCCGGGCACTGGCCTCTCCTCCCTTCAGCTGAGTAACAGCCTCCGGGGATAGAAATAACAAAGCACCCTGTGCTCAGAAGCACATCATTATTTCTGCTAAACTGGAAAATTTTCAGGCTGAGAGCTGATAACCAATGGTGTTAGCAGGATTATAGCACTATCTGATTCCTGGAGGGAGGGGGCGGGGCCATTCTGACTCGGAGGAGCACAGAACTGCAGTGAATATTCAAATCCAATAGCTGAGGCTTTGCTCAGCTGCTCTCAGTGGCCTCTCTGGGAAGGACCTCACCTAGAGCCCCTAGGCTGCCCCTGGGCCTGGGCTAGTTGGGGCAGGAGCCTCATTCCCTCTAGTTGGCATCCGTCTTTGTTGATAGAATTGGTATTCGGCATGTTTGGGAGAGACTAGGTACCCATTAGGGCCTTTCCCCTTTGTCAGGACAGGCCCGGGTCTACTGCAGGGCCTCCTCTGAATTTGGCAGTGCTTGGTGAGATCTAAAAACCTGGGCTAGGTCTTGAGCAATGGCTTTTTACTTTTGTACCTTCCCAGTGACTGGCTGGGGTTGTCACAAAAATGAATAAACTCTGCCCCTAGGACCTTTGACCCCTTGCCCATGGTAGATCCACATGAACACTACCCTAGTCAAGATGCACCCCTAAATTTAAAACAATATATATTGAATTTACATCAACCAATCATTTTACATTGGACCACCCCCTCCCATCAACTATGTGAGCCCCAGCAGGTAGATCATGACCTAGGGCTGGTCCTGTCTTCCTTCTACCCACACCCTACCCCTTGCCAGCAGTGCATGCATCAACCAGACTGTCCCTATCAGGGCATTTATAGGCATTTTGCAAAGAGCAGCCTCTTGGGAGTCAGACAATCTCAATGGAGTTTTCTCTCAGTTACCAAATTCCTGGACAGGCTTAGAAACTTGACTTAACTTCTCTAGGCCCACTTATTTATTCAGCTCTTAAATGAGTTTGATAAAAGCAAGATCCAATGATGTGCTGCAGAGGAAAGCACTCTGTGCATTGCAAAGCACCATGTCCATGGGGAGCATGCTATAAATATCTCTGCTACTTCCTCAGGGAAGACGGTGGCTTAATGACAACCTTGATGGGTTCTGAAGAGGAGGGCATCCGCTTTGCTGTCCGTGCACGACCTGGGGTGGGGCATGGGCCATGCTAAGGTCAGGCCAGCCTGGAGCTGCTGAAACATAACCAAGGTGACTCACTTCCCTGATAACCGGGCTGAGAAAACTGCAGGCTTCTTCTTGCCCTTCCTCTAGCTGGGCCACACCTCTTAGGACAAAAGTTGTTTGGTACCAGAAAAGAAATGTCAAGTCAAATCAGGAAGAACTGGCTGTGAGTCTAAGATTTTCCTTTTGAGTTCAGAAAGAGTTTGGCAATAAGTAAATAACCTGTGCTTTGCCTATTAGTGGACTCCAAGCCCTGCTTGATAGTCAATGTGACCTTGGGTAAGTTTCTCATGTTCTCTGGGCCTATTTCCTCCTCTTTAAACTTGCTATAATTTCAATATCCTGGGGTTACGTGGAGAAATTTCAATGAATTCTTTTGTGTAGGAGATGATCAATAATGTCTATTTCTGTCCTTTTCCTTAAGTATAAACTATATCAGGAAATGGTTTATTTTGCTTGTTTGTATTTTCCCTTTTACTGTAATGAATGTTTTACTTTCATAAGAAAATAATTCCAAACCATTTAATTCTGTAAAAGAAAAACTGAATGAAGAGTGCAAGAGAAAACTTAGGATCAGAGGGGTTTTTATGGCCACCTCCAACAACCTGGGTGTTCAGGGCCAGAAGTGAAACTCAAATCTGGCCTCTAGCCTCTGGGTGTGGCTGCAGGGGTTTCCGTATGTGCTACCCTCAACTCTTTTTAACTTCAACGCTTGGGGGGGTTTAAATTTTCTTTCACATTCAGGGCTCCACATTTAGAGTTGGTTTTGAAAGGTACATATATTTATATCTCAATGCATATGGTATATGTCTATAAATGCATATTGATCTTTCAGGAAATAGATAAACAGACCCCCAGACTAAGTGAAAGGCCAGCCCTTAAGTCAGCTTTCCACAGAATCTACAGGATGAAGACACACATAGATTTTGCAATTTATGCTTTCTATTCCAAGCGGCTTTCTGGAAGCCAATTGCCACCTGGGATAAAATACCCAGCCCTAAAATAATTCTGAAGGCCAAGGGTTTAATCCCCTTTATTGTACGGTTTGCCCCCTGCTAAAATCGGAAGTGTATGCAAATATTCTTTGAGGCAAAGATGCACCACAGGGGACCTCTAGCCAGTTGTTAACTGCTTCTCCATCCTTGATGTTGCCTTGTTCACTTTGAGCTTACGTGGGGTTAAAATACACATTCAAGTACCTGCTGAAGTTGGGAATGGATAAAATTGCCACCTCCAAGAAGCTCAGTGAAGACAAATCTTACAATGCAAGTAAAAAATAAGTCTGATGACCAGAGTGAGACATTAAAAATTAAAAAGAGCCATGCAGAAAGGAGAGGGGACAGAGAGAAACATAATAGACATGAAAAACATTTTTTTTTTTTAAGTAAGAAAAGAATCTAGATTTTTGCAAAGAGTACAACACAGAGAACCGTTTTGAGTTGGGGGCAAGTTAATTATATTCAAAAAAAGATACTGTCTCCAGAAAATTTTTTGTTGTTGTTGCAGTGAAATATTTTAGTTCCTTCATATAGAGACATATTACACAATGTTAACAACCATGAAAAACAATACAAAATGCCCTCCATTTAACAAGTAGAAAAATATAACTAGTATATATGGCAATTGTGAATCTAATACTGTACAGAAGTAATTTATGGATTTTACAAATAAATTATAGCTTAAATGCCTTTTTAAAATCCTTTCTCCCCCCCTCTAGATGTACACCAGAACTTACAATAGGAAAGTTTCCGAGCCTAGTTTATTGCAAATCAGTGCCAGTCAAATGTTCTGCCGACAAGCTCAAAGAATTTCTTATTTGGCTCGTGAAAATATTCGTGCAGTTTGTTGAGTAGTTTGGGATCGACTTGGGGGTGTGCCCGGCCTTTGGACTCGTGTAAGCAGCGGTCCCGGCCACTGTCCCGCAGGCAATAAAAGCCCTTGGTTTTGTTAAAGTAGAAGTTCGAGGCGTTGATCTGCGGCGACAGCTTCAGGAACCTCTCCACCTTTTGGATCTCGGGGAAAGGGTCCCTGATGAGGCGGTCGCCGTCGACGATGTGGATGTGGCGCAGCGGGAAGAAGCGCAGCCAGTTCTGCATGTGCACGTGGTACAGGCTGCGGTTGAGGGCCTTGTAGTCCACGTTGAGCCGGCCGTCCCGCACCAGGAACTCCTCGATGGACGGGTAGGGCTTGCGCTTCTGCACATGGTTGTAGAACACTTGGGTGTAGTCGGACAGCACGCGCTCCGACGGGTCCCGCAGGATAAGCAGCAGCCGGATGGCCGGGTTCATGCTGTGGACCCTCTCAGGCACTTTGGGCGACGTGAAGTAAGCGGGGGTCTTTTCCACCGTGAGCTGGCGCGGGGAGGAGAAGGGCATCTGGCTGAGGTACCAGCCCAGGCCCTGGCTGTAATGCTCCTCCCAGTCGAAGAAGTGGACCTCGTTCTCGGCGGCCGCCACGTCGGGGTGCAGGCTGAGCATCTCCAGCAGCGCGCGGGTGCCGCCTTTGCGCACGCCGATGATGACGGTCTGCGGCAGCTGCCGGGCGGAGCCGTTGGGAGCCGCACTCTCTTGGACGACATCCTGGAGGGTCCCCGCTTTCCGCAGAAGCTCCTGCTGACCTGGCTCGACCCCAGGGGTGGCGGGGCGGGAAGGCACTAGCTGGGGCTGGGCCACCAGTAGCACCGCGCCCAGGAGCAGCACGGCCATGCCGGACACCACGGTGGCTTCACTGGGCCGCGCGCCGCTGGGTCATGAAGCGCTGCAGCGGGGAATGTCTCCGATCAGTGGCACATGGGTGCCGCGGGCTGCCAGTTACTAGGGAACAAAGGGGGTACATATTAAGCCAAAATAAATGCAGGGGTAATCCACCTGGCCACTCTGTAGCCACTCGATACACACCCCCCTCCCCAGAATTCTCAGTTTCTTTATCCAATAAAGCACCAGGTGGCCAACATTTCCTGCAAAGGGCCAGAAGGTAATATTTTAGGCTTTTGGGGACATAACTGTCTCTATGGCAACTCCACTCCAACTATGCTGATACAGATCTAATGCAGCTATAGAGAATACACAAAGGAATGGCCGTGGTTGTGTTCCAAGAAAACTTTATTTGTAGACACTAAGATTTGAATTTCAGGTAATTGTCGTGTCATTAAATATCATTCTTCATTTTATTTATTTATTTATTTATTTTTGCAACCATTTCTGTGTTTAGCTCTTTGGCCACACAAAAATAGGGCCAGGTCTGGCTGACCAGTCACTGGTTGACCAGTTTGCCAACCCCTGCTATAAAGGAAATGATTGGGAAGGTCCTTTACACCTCAGCAAACATCAATGAAATATTTACTACTTGCCAGCCCCTTGCAGAGGGGCAGGTGATACCAAAGCTGGCTTGTTTCTGTGCCCTACTACCCCCCACCAGGGACTCCTAGTCTAATAGAGCAGGTGAATCTATATGGAAGATTGAACATTTAGTCTCAGTTCTTCACCCTGCATCCAACCGTTACTGTGGCCTCATTGTGGGGTAGTGTGCTGCTCAGAAATTTGGTTTGGGCTTGGCCAAACCAAGCCCAGAGGGTTTCCACTAGCCCTGTTTCACTCTTGTCACAGCCAAGAGAAGAATGTACCCTGGCCAGCTTATGGTCCCAGGGGGAGGATGAGAGACACGTATGGCAGAGCTGCCCCATGAGTTCACTGTGTGCAGCGAAGCCATCCCAGCTCACGAGTTGAGAATGCACCATTGGTTTTACGCCACTGAGTTTGGTGTAGTTTGTATTGCAGCATGAACTTGGGAAAGGTTCACTGATGCAACCTGACTACCGGCATCAAGGTGATATATGTTATGACTGTAATTTAGGTTCTATGAAGACACATTTTCATTCATTTTGCCTGAAACAACTGGAGATGGCCTTATCGTAGAAGACATGTTTGAAGTGGGCCTAGAGGAATAAATAGGTGAAGATACTAGAAAGAACAAAAAGCCTTCATGTGTACAAAGCTTCACTATTTATAAAGTGGTCTCACAGTCGGCTCCATTGATTGTCACCACAACCCTACAGCACAAAGCAGGGAAGCAGGAAGCGTTATCACCACCATTTTACAGATGACAGTCTTGTCTAAGGACGCAAACCTGGTCTATTTCAAAATTCACAGCTCAAATTCAAAATTCTAAATGCAGGGCTCTTTTTCCACAAATCACCTCCCTTCTACCAAACTTCTCCTCTTTACCTATCTGAGGTTTTTCATATTTAGGCAAGAAAATCCCTCAAGGACACATCTGCCTGCCTAGATGCTGTGGGGTTCCAAAGATGGGTGAGTCAAGGGTTCATGTTTTTAAGAGCTGATATACAACAATTTGCGTTTGACAATCTCCCAAAAAGAGTAGATTAAAAGCTCTTATTTAAGTCAGCCCAGTTTAAACACATTAAAGAAAAGGTTAGAGTCAGGCCCAGCTTGGAGACTGTGGGATTTACAAAGCTAGTGGAAATATCCCTATCAAGAGGACCCATCATCTTCTTTATAGTAGTTTTAAAGTTTATTTCATTAGTTTAAAACTTGTCCAGAATGAATAAATGAAGAATAAATTCCAAAACTTTCATTTTTATGATCAACCAGTTGATCTACCTCTGAGATTGTGTAATCTGCTTTGAAAAACATATATTAAAGAGCAAGCAATTAAACAAACGGAAGCTTTTAGAGAACCACAATACACTGGAGAAGGGCTTGAGAAATCGCGATGAAAGTCCTTAGGAAAAAAACAAATGTTTAGGCAGGGATGGCCAAGCAAGATGTGGTTTCAGGTTGTTTCTCCTGATTGGATGAGCTCAATTTAATGGGCCATTTGCTTTAGTCAACTGAAAGTTTCATTATGTTTCAGGTGAATTTCATTTCCTTCTCAATCGCCCAAGTGGGGCTGACCAAATGGATCAGTTGTGGTTGCCTTTTACATGTTTGGGGTGTGAGTATGTGTGCATGTGTGTCAGGGATGAGTGAGCCAGGGCGAGACTCTGTGTGTTGGGCACTCCTGTCACCAGCGTACAGTTCTGTATTCAGACTCATGTACAACCGATCCATGTTGTTCAATACTGCAGTGATAGAGCCGGAAGCCAGATGTGAAACTGATATTGTTGAACTGTTCATGCTCTTTCCACGCTAACATGAGGTGTCCTGGTTAGCACATTGCACATGAGATTTTTTCCTAAAAAGAAATTACCAGTAGACAGCAAGGAAGAAACTAAATATAGTTTGCCCTTCATGAAAAAAAAAAAAAAAAACCTGGGCAGTTAGTATTATAGTTTAAAAGCTCCTTGTATGTACTTTAATACTTTCTAAAAATGTATTTACTTATGTCTAGACCTTTTTCATTCCAAAAATATTTGAGGTATATGGAAAAAAATTAGCTGAAGTCTTATATACACATATGGCATATATATATATATACACATACTATATATAGCATACATATAGCATGTTTGTGTATAAGACTATGTGTATATGTATAAACGTGTGTATGCATATATGTGTTTGTGTGTGTATATATATACATATCTGCATATCTAAATATATGTAACATATATTACACATGCACAATAGGCAATGGAATCCGACTTCCTCTTTTTTCTTTTTTTTCTACCCGTTTGAAAGTAAGACCAACTTCCTCTTGTATGGTTTGATAATTTGGACTTCCCAGTAGTACAGACAGAATTTCTGAGCCCTTTAGTAATACCCTCAGAAAAGAAAAGATCCCCAAGCTCAGGTGAACCTATAAGCCACCCTGATCTTGAGTACGGAATTATAAACATCAGAGCAGAAGTGAGTCATTTAGTCTTCACCTCCATACCCCAAGATGACTTGCCCAAAGTCACATAGAAAATCTGCTCCTATAACTCTTGGCCCCTGAATTCCAGATCTGTAGTTTAGCTGCTATTATTTGTCTCCCAAGTAAGAGGTTATAACATAAAATAATGACAATGTTTTTAGGATTCCAAAGAAGAGACATCCAACAAAATCTACCTACCAGTGACAACTCTCTGCCAACCAACTCTAGAATCAGCTGACAAACAAGTTATGTACAGCACGGGATCAAACTCACTAATTTGTTATCTTCAGTACAATGGTCAAAAGGAACTACACAGGTTTTGGAGTAAGAATTCCTGTCTCTAGTTTTGAACTTAGTCAAAGCGACTTAAACTTTCTCAGCATCAATGTCTTCATCTGTAAAACAGTCATAATTCTATCTGCCTCAAATTGTTACTAGGAGACTGAAATGAGATAATGTGTATTAAGGCTGTGCAATAGAAATATGTGAGCCACATATACACTTTAAAATATTCCAGGAGCCACATTCATAAAATAACATACTTCACATAACCCAACATATCCCAAATCACAAAATTAATGAGATAGTTTGCATTTTTTGTGCGAAGTCTTCAAAATCCAGTGTGTATGCATCTAGCCTTACAGCACACCTCAAGGCCACATGTGGCTGGTTGGCAGCTGAGATGCAGAGCACAGAGACAGAGAGCACTGAGGACATTTGCAAATCTTAATCCAAAACCTCTTTAAGTGTGGAAAGCTCTCACTTTCTTAATAGCAAGATTTCCTATCTATTCACAGATTAGGAGCTTCCTGAACAGGAAAAGGACTAGGGAGGCAAGTTTGAATTTTCAGGCATCACAAAGACAAATTCGTTATTCTCTCTCAAGAAATGAACCAGATAGAATCAAACAAATAAAAGCTTTTGAAAGTCTGGAGCATGTAGGTGGCATGTGAATGGACCGAGAATGCTCTACAGCACTTGGAGATGAAGCCATATCACGTGGCAAAAGCAATGATCAGAGCTCCCATCTGCAGCACTTGCTGAGCAGGCACCAGGCTGACAAGCTTGCACACAGGGCTCCCTGCGATCCTCACTGTAGGATCGATCCTCTCTCGATCCTCGAGAGAACTCAGATTATTATAAAAAAGTGAGGCTCAGAGAAATGAAATGGTTTGTCTAGAAAGTTAAAGGCAGAGAAATAATGAGAAATGAATCAAACTCAGTCTGAACACACAAAGCCAGGGACCTTATTGTCCTTTTCACTCCTTGGCAACGTCTGGAGTTAGTATGCAAGTAGTTCCTGGATCCCCTTGGTTTGACTCTTTGGTCCTGTTGAACATTTATGCCTGGTACCAATTCTTTGATGAAGGACAAAAAATTTTTTTAAGGCCTAGACTGGCTAGGATGGGCAAAATAAATTCCCTCCTTCCTGTTGTAGATGGGTCAATAGGTACCAAAGGGAGATACAGTCACCTCTCTGTTTATCTCCCTTTATCAGGGAGGCTGTGTTCTGGGTGGTGCAGTGACACACCAAGCCCTGCGTTTTAAGAATTCACAAGAGTCCTTCCCATCTGCAACACTAGGCTTCCTTGAGCCTAACTGTGAAGACATTAACCATACGTCTGGCATGGGAAACCCAATGGAGTCCACGGCATTTTCCAGATGGAGGCTTCCCTTCCACTTCAAATTAAATCTAAACTCCTTTCTAGGCTGGGGAGGCCCTTAGACATGGACTCTCCTGCCTCAATTTGCTCCTTCAGCCAAGCTACAGCCTCACTCACCTTTCTGTCCTTTTGAACCCACCAAGCTCATCCCAGCTTTGGGCCCTGACATTTGCTGCTCCCTCTTTCCAGGATGCTGCGCCCCAGGTGGTCTGAGCCTGGCTCTTCCTTGTCATTCTGATTTTATTTCAAATGCCAGCTTTCCCTGCAACATGAGCACGCCCTCTCGCCCTCTCTCTTTTCATCGCTTTCTTTCACATCATCCCCTTTTATATGCCTCATATACTACCAAAAATTACATTTGCTTGTTTACTGTCTGTCTCTCCACCCAACAACGTATATTTCAGAGTCTCCTTGTCAGTGCTTTGCCTTCCTCTGTTGCACCCCACAGGACCTGGCATGATTTCTGGTACGTAGTAGGTGGTAGAGACACAATTTGTTGAATGAACTTGTCCAATGCAGCACACAGTGGGGCAAATGGCTGGAAGTTACTGGGAAAGGATTTTAACTTAGCAGAAAGAGAAACTTTCAGGTGGTGAATCTTCAATCCCTGGAGAGTCAAGCAGAAACCAGATGTTGAAAAGGGAACTCAACATGTCCAATGGTGATTAGAAAAAAGATCACCTGAAAGTCTAGGAAATATTTTAATTAAAAAAGGAGGGGAAGGTATGAAATAACCCTTCAAAAATATTTTAATTTTCTCCGTAAATCTCCTTATTACATAATTCACATCATGACCTAGATTTCAAATGTAATTAACTATAATATATTCTTTTGGTCCCACTACTAGAATGCATTCATGGATGAAATGAAATATCTAGAATATTTCATTAAAAAGTAAATTTAATACACGAGAAACAGTGATGCCTGCTTCCTTCTGTCTGTAGGACACTTGCACAACCCCTCAACAAGAGACGGTGACACAACTGTCACAGGCAAGAATCTCCTTCAGGGTAACAGGGATGATCAAAACACTCAACCACAAGCAGTTTAATGCATTTAAGGAGAAGTTGGAAAGAATGAGATTTCTTCCTGAGCACCCACTGTGGGCCAGGCAGTAAGCACTTGGGTGTATTATCTATTCTCATACCTGTGACAATACTGAGAGGTGGTGGTTCTCATTTTATATTTTTTAAGCAATGAAAAGATGGTGAAGCGTATTGGATCAGCAAAGGAGGTTTTGCGGTCAGAGAGATCCAGGCTAGAATTCTTATAGGTAACTGACCTCAGGTAAGTTTCTTACATCTCTGGGGCTCAATGTGCTGCTCTGTAAAAATGAGCTTAAACCTACTTCAGAAGGGTGTCACCATGATTAAATAAGATTACCCTTGCCAAACACATAGCAAGTTGTCTGGCCTACGGCAGGCATTTAACAAATGTTAATGGCCTGCCTTTCTCTCCCAAAAGGTGTGGAAATATGCTATTAATGTTAAATGACCTCCTCAAGGTCACAGAACCAGGAAGTAGCAAAACTAAAATTCCAAGGGCCATCCCCAAGCTGTTCTTCCGTCCACCTACCCATTTTGAACGCTTCCTCTTGGGCAGTGGGGAGTGCTTTCCAGGCATACGGGGAACTTACTCAAGAGCAAGATAAGATAGCAGAAAGCATGAGAGCTATTACACTGTTGCGTAAGATCTGCTTCTTTCCAAGCATCCCATGGTGCTGAGTAATTTGACTTTCTGGCATGTTCTGAAACTCGAGAAAGACAATTTGAACAACAAAAGTGTCACTTTTTTTTTTTTAATCCAGCCAAACTTCTGGGCAATCAAATGGGTAAGATTATTTATTCATCATTAGGAGCCGAATATGTCTTTACTTTCATCTTTGCACGACTACTCAGGAGCACCTTGCAGCAGTGTCGAATTTCCATCCTTGCCAGGTCATCTTGGAAACCAAGAAATCAGAAATAGATTTAGTTTATGCCTGTCAGTCTGTGAAAGGACAGTGATATTTTAAGACCTGCATAAATATTTATTTTCTTGAAATTGCCTACACTTGACACTCTTCAACAAATGTTGACATTCACTTTTGTTTGGATTTACTTATGGCAACAGTTGTGAGGTGGGATGCAGTGGAAAGAGTTCAGGGTAGAAAAAACTAAGTCCAGATAATGTCAATAAATTTCCTTGGACCACATTACTGTCTGGGGGCAAAAAAATGTGTAATCAGGTCCATTTTGCCCTTGAAAAAGAGGAGAACTCTTTGAACATCCCTTCCTCCAGCCTTCTGCACTCCCTTGAATCCTGGGCGAAGCTTAGAGGTTCCATATTTACAAAAGCTTAAGTGGACAATGAACACAACTCTCTAGGACTGAAGGAAGGAGATGCCTTGGCAAGCCAAGGAACGCTGCACGGGGAGATAACAGGAGCAGGAAGTGCAATCCCCACATTACTTCTGAGCCTCTGAGTGCTCCGTGATAAAGTGAGAATGAGACATGCAACCTGTCCCATAGTACCCTGTGAGTATGACATCCCCTCTCAACGTTATTCTCCAGATTAGGTGCAAGATTAGGACCAAGGATCTGGATAAGAAACCCTCCAAGGATTTCTAACCGCAAATTAAAATCACCAGACATAGTGCTTTCCAACCATAACTATGCACAGGGATCCCCTGGGGATCTAGTTACAAATGCAGATTTTCATCCCGGAGGCCTGAGATTCTGCATTCCTAATGAGCTTCCCGAGGAGCTGTCCTACCCACCTACAGTCCTAGGAATGTCAAGGACCAAGAGAGCTCAGCACGCTGTTATTCAGATTCTGATCACCTTGGCCTGGGGCAGGGGTGGGCAATATCCTTTGCTTTTTGTTTCCTGAGGTTCTTGGGGTAGTTTGTTTTTAATTCCAGGACTGAAAACAATTGTGGTAGACAAAATAGGGAAGGATTAGCCTGCCACGGGGGTTGTATTATGGGGGGAGGGAGATGGAGGGAAGATGCTGGAATTAACAGATAATTTAGAGCCACAAACCTGGTCTCAAATGTCAGCTCTGTAACTTAAAATCTACAAGACAGCCCTGAAACTCAGAGCCTGAGGATCAAATGCATTGACGCTATATATTTATTGTGGGGATTAAATAACATAGTACATGTGGAGTGCTTAGGATATTGTCAAATTGCCTAGCCTGTGACAAGCCCCCGAATCATGGTAGCTATTTTTGTCCCTACAAAAAAAAAAAAAAAATGCTGTGTGGTATAAATGGGATTCAGGAATGATAATTAGCCAAACTCATTTGTTCGTGATCCAAAGTACTGCAGTGACTCAACCAGACAGAGGCTCAAAGAAGAAAGGAAAGTGACACACAGAAATGATCTGGTTGTCTGTGGGACGGCACACAGTAGGTCCTCCGTAAATGCCTCCTGAATGAATGATGAACAGCCAGGTGTGTGCGGTAGCAAGGCCCCACTGTAGGCAGGGGAGGAGGAGTTACTTCTCAACATGTTTGATCTGCGATGCTGTGCACAGAAGGCAGCAGTGACCTAAATAAATCCTTCATTAGAAGCAGAAACGCACTGGCTCAGGCAGCGCGCACACAGGTCTGTGACAGGAGGCGGACGGGCTTCTCTTACTATTCAGTGCAGCTGAGTGGAAAAGCGGAGCCGTAGCAGACAGGAGGCAGGAGCTGGGCTGCCTCAACCCACTCTGGTGTGTGTGGCTCAGCCCTGCTCCAGGTGTGACTCAACCACTGCAGGAGCCTCCCTGCCTGGGGCGGACAGTCATCCGTCACCCCACAGATGGCAAGCACCCACGAATCCCATGCGTTTCCCCAGAAATGGCCAGCAAAGAGACACAAGGCATCAGAGGCAAAGGGCCATGTGCCATCATATTGTTCTGTTTTATCGTTTTGCAGAAAGGAAAACTGAGGTAGGCAGAGAATGAGAACCCCAAGGTCAAGTGTGCAAAGGCTGAACTGAGTCAGAAACCTGGCGGGGGGTGGGGCGGTCTCCTGGTTCTCATTCACTGGACCCCAGGTTGCATGTTGGGGCAGGGAAGATTACAAGAGTTCACAGCTGAAAACAAATTTGTGTAAATCAAAGTAAATTCTTTTTCTGGACAGGCAAAGGTAGAAAGACGATTGGTCTCATTTCTTGAGCCAGCCTCTGTTATGGACTGAATGTTTGTGTCCTCCCTGAATTCATATGTTGAAGCCCTAACCCCCAGTGTGATGGTATTTGGAGGTGGGGGCTTTGGGAGGTGATTAGGTTTAGATGAGGTCAAAAGGGTAGGGACCTAACTTGATAGGATCGGTGACCCTATAAGAAGAGGAAGAGAAACCAGAACTTGCATGCACTTGCACGCGCTCTCTCTCTTCTCCGCAGTGTGAAGACGAAGCCAGAATGCAGCCCTCTACCAGCCAAAGAGGCCTCACCAGGAGCCAGATCTGCTGACACCTTGATCTTGGACTTACAGCCTCTAGAACTGCAAGAAATAAATATCTATTGCTTAAACCACCCATTCTACAGTATTTGGTTGTAGCTGCCAAAGCTGACTAATACATAGTCCTCAGAAAACACAGTAAGGACAAGGAGTTTGCCTGGAACCTCTCCAACTCTTTAAGTAGCTCCAGGAGCAGCACACAGCTGCCTCTGAATTCAGGCAGGTGACATCCATGGGTGAACCCTGCTGGCTGATGGGGGACCATGACACACAAACACACAAAGTCTGTCTAAAGAAGCAGCTGCTGCCAACCCTGGCAGATGCAATCAGAGACCAGGGACCAGAGTGGTCTGATCTTCAGATTTTTCAGGATGCAACTATGGATATTTATGTGAAAAGTCAGTCCCAAGTAAAGTGAAAGAAACAAAAAATAAAAAAGATCAGAGGGCAAGTCAGCAAAGATTGATGCCTCAGGTCGGTGCTTTGCCAGTAGGTGAGCACTCACTTTTACAAGGCACATGTGACGTTTCTAGGATTATACATTGTTCCTGGAGATGCTGAAATAATCCAGTCCCCGTCCTCGAGGGGCACTCCTGTAACATGGAAGGCACACATGGAAGGTACTAATCACTAGGCTTCAGAGTGGACCTAGATCCGGCCACAGCAACGCGAGGGCCCAGAGGAGAGAGATGGACCTGGCAGAGGAGGAGGAGGGCCTGGCAGGGTCCCACGGAAAGGGTAACGTTCAGGCAAAGTCTTTGAGGAGACTTGGGGTTTGTTCAGCAGAAACTCCCTCGGGTGCATTCATTCTGGGTACAGTTTGCAGGAGGAAACAGGGCTGGGCAGGGTGGAAGGAAGTCCTTGGCCCATGCTGGGGTTTGCTATGAGAGGCGCTGACTATAGCGGGTGTTGGTGGAGATGAGGCTGCAGGCTCCAGAGGCTTCAGTGCCTTGACTAGGAATTTAGAAGCAGAGTGCATGAAAAATAGCCCTGGCAATGGAACAAGGCAGAAAGTCCTGAGCCTGAATCCCAGCAAGGCCCCTTCACCACGTACAGGTTCCGACTTAGACAGCATTAATGGAAAATCTTGGAAACTTCTGCTTAGGTTTGGCCCAGGAACTTGTTTTTATCTTTCTTTTTGGAAAAGCATGTTCTTGGTTTATCAGGATGCTTTAAAAACAAATATTTAAGAGAGCACTTAGTATTGCCAGGCAGCATGAAACACACAGGGTCAGAGCAATGGCTAACGTACACCCTTGCCTGCAAGGAGCTTGGGGGGGGGTGCGGCGGGGGACTGGCATGGAAACAGTGGAAGCACAGTACCATAGTGGGTTTTGATTTTATATTGGCCATATTTTTTTTTTACCTTTTCTGAATAAAACTGATCTTGTGACAGCACTAAAAAAATTGATTAGCACATGGTTCTTTCCTCTGCCCCACACGCACACACCACTGCAATTTTCATTTGTCCCTTATGTGAAAAATTTAATATGCACAATTCAAGTTGAATATTCCTTTATTCTGATGCTTTGGGTTCTACAAAATGAATTAGTACCTCATTTGCTTCTGATTCAAGCTTTAAACTTATCTATAATGAATGTACTTTAAACAGTGGTGCCTGTTTTGTTATCTCACTAATCTTGAAATATTTAAATGCCATGTAATCTATCCGGAGGAGCAACACCCTTGCACTCTACACAATTCACTCTGTGATCTCTTTTTATGTCTTATAATTTCACTATCTTCAGATTAAAATCAATGGTATGTATCAAGTTAAACCATCTGGGGCCTGGGTCATTCATTCTTTCTGAATGTTGATGCAAAATGATTTATATTTTATACTTTAAAAATGTTACTTATTATTACTTAAAGTATTTGAAACAAGCTGGCATCGGGGGAAGAAATTCAGGAGTCACCTGCATGAATTAAAGGAGCTCCGAGTGGGGAGGCTGGCAGTAAGAGCCTGGCTTTGCCTCCAGGTCCACCTCACACTCCCTCTGGGTAAGTAAGAGCAGCTAGGTGACCTCTGCACACCTCATTTTCCCATGTGAAATGTGGGCTTGGCAACAGTACCAATCTCGTAGGATTGTCGTGAGGATTAAAGGAGATATGACAATATGAAGTGCTCAGGAACAGGCCTGGCATGTGGAAAACCCTCACCAAATGTCAGTCAGTCACTGTCAGGTTTCCGTCTTCCACTGTTGTAGCTGATAAAGGTTCTATTCAGGTAATCAATATTGCAAGCACAGATAATTTCAAGCACATAAACTGCATCTCCACAAAATCTGCTTTGCTTGAAAGGGCCAATACACTAGGCTGCACAAGTGCTGAGCTGGGAGACCAGAGCTGGGGTCCAGTCCTGAGCTCGACCCTGACTTCCACGTGACCTTGAACAAGTCACAGAAATACCCTAAACCTCATTTACAAAGGATCATAAATTCCTTTGTAAATATTAGATCGTAAATTCTAAGATCTTTTAATATATATGTAAAACATGACGCTTTCAGAGAATTAAGAAACATATTAACACTTGTTTGTCATGGCAAGATACCATTATGCAAAATTCCAAATCAAACAGTTACTGTTAGAAGTTAAGCACAAAGTTTTGTCAAGTGTGTCAGAATCAGTCTAATCTTTCAGAGGTTAAAAATGGTGATATGTAAGAGTTTTCCAACATTTTCTTCTAGAATTCTTATAGTTTCATGCCTTAGGTCTAAGTCTGTTATCCACCGTAACATAAACATTTGTACCCCCATAATATGCTGAAATAATAAAAAAAAAGATAGTGACATGTATCAAATTTCCAGGCTGCTTAGGTCTTCTTCAAAAGGGAGGTAGCGGGGAAATAATACAATCGTTAGTGGGAAAAATGACTGTTTCCCTGGGTAGGGCCTCTCAAACTGCACTTGCTATGATTGTGTTCGCATGATATTTAGTACTCATTCAATGATTATTAATTGAACACACGATCTGATTAAGAGGTGGATCAGTCAGACTACAAAACAATTTATAAAGAGAAAAAAGCATTATACTGTTAATGAATGAATATTTGTGTTGCCCCAAATTCATATGATGATATTAAAGGTGGGGCCTTTGGGAGGTGATTAGGTCATGAGTCTGATGACCTTTTAAATAGGATTAATGCCCTTCTAAGAAGAGGCCAGAGAGCTAGCTCACTTTCTTTCTGCCATGTGAGGATACAAGGAGGAATCTACAGTCTGCAAGCAGTGAAAGGGCCCTCGCCGGGACCCAACCATGCCGGCAGCCCTTCCAGCCTTCCAGCCTCCAGAACTGTGAGAGATAAATTTCTGCCGTTTATAAACCATCTAGTCTATGGCGCTTTGTTGACAAACAAAAGCAGCCCAAGTTGACAAACATAAGCATTATATAAAAAGTTTTCTCAGTGATAACAAAATATACCATGAGAAGAAGCCCTTCAGCTTGGGGTGTGCGGTGGGATAAGATTTGCCTTATTTCCACTCCAAAGGGGCAGTTTAAGGACATTCTAGGCTGGATGGGGGTGATTTACTTCAGGGTTTTTCCTGCTTAAGTGACATGTGTAAGCTTGAGAGTAAGGAAAATTGTTTAGGACAACGGAGGAAGGCTGAGAGCTGCCACGGGGGTCCAGCTTCGTGGTTTTTGCCACATATCACCCTCGACCTCTCCCTAAGGAAAAGGAGAAGCAACCTTTGAAGAACATCAGGCTGGAAGAGAAGCAACGTGTCAGCTTGCCCAGAGTACACACGGTTCAGAGTGGAGACATAAGCAGGCATGCAGGGTATCAGGCACTTGGGGACTGGAGACAAAGTCGCCATCCGTCCTGCCCCTTCCCTTAAGCAACTCACGACCATGCAGGTGTACGGCGTGGAGAGGCAACGATGCAGCGGGAAGGCGGGCGGTCAGTCGTGATTACATTAGGGTTAGGGCAGAGAGAGGACTACGGACAAGCTGCTTGTGGGCGGGGCAGAGACAGTCACGGAGAATGTAACAATAGGTGCACACGCATCATGCATAAAAACCATTTTGGTCTTCTTCATGTGTTTAGGTAAGAAGAACTCTAAGAAAGCTAGGTTTAGAAATGGTTTGTTTTATATTTCAAAATCAAAGAGACATGAGTTATCTCTTAATAACTTATTTCTTCCTCTAACTATTAGAAAACAGAGGTGTTGGGGGAAGGAATGAAGGGCAAGTACGAGGCTGCAGGAGATTGGCTTTTTTGTTCCTTGTTTCTTTCTTAAATCCGACAGCACCGCATATCCGCAGGCAGTCTCCTATCCAAGTGCTAACCGTCCCTAACCCTGCTTAGCTTCTAAGATCAGGCGTGTTCAGGGTGATATGGGCGTGGACTAGATAGGCTTCTCTCTGTTGCTTCTTCTTATGCCAGTGTCCACTGGATTTGACAGGACCTTAGTAGGGTTCACTCATAAAGTACTTGATTTCAGCTCCTTCAGAGAGGAATCTAAGGCATAAAACTTTTGTGTGCATATGAGAGTGTGTACACGCACGTGTGTGTCTGTGTGATTGCTCCAATGAGGAGCTAAGATTTCAAGACTTCCAGCTACTGGTGCACCCTCTCAAGGCCATCAGTGTATTAACGAACCTAGCAAATACCTCGAGGTCCTGCAATTTTTCAGCCCACAGGATACTTCCATGAGGATGAGTGCTCAGGTGTCTCAACAGTGAAACTAACTGTGGCCGCCTTGGTCAGTAAGTCATGCTGCTTTCTCCTTTATCAACCACATTTACTTCCAGGGCTGGCTTTGTATCCCAGATGGTTACCAAAACTAAACCAGCACAGTCATTAGTGTCCAACATGCCACGGAAAATAAGTAGGTTTGGCCAAAGAATGATGGTTTAAGTTAAATGAGGCTTTGAAGACTGTGTGCTGAGATTTCTGGATTGGCTGTCCACAGTTTTTCTTCAAATGCTCAGATTCGTAGGTAAAGAGACTTTTAATACTGTGAGTCACTAGTATTAAGAAGTGACTTTTTCTTGCAATTATTATCCTCCCTTCCACAATATAAACTAGCAAATTCAGACACTGCCCAGGGTAAATGTCATTTGCTCAGGACACAGGTCATCAGGCCTCATATGTGCAGGCTCTGTCGGGCATTGCCCAGGAATACAGGAAGAAGATGGGGTCCCATCCCAAGGAGCTTACTGTGTAAGGGAAAAGATGCACATGGAAACAAACACAACCAATCTAATGCGATGAAGCAGGCTGTGAAATAGACATGATTTTATCAACTTAAAGGAGGATGGAAAGAGGAAATTTGGGATATGGTTCATGGAGAAGACATCTGAGAAAAAGACAAAAACAAAGTTCAACACTTTTAACTAAAGTCCAGGCTAAAGTATATAAATAAAAAAAGAGAGACATAAATGGAGTGGTGTGAAAAGATCAAAGCAATTGGATCTAAAACACCCTGGTTTTAAACTCTGAGTTAGTTACATGCCCTTGGAAAAGCTGTTTTTTTCTGTGGGCCTCATTTTCCCATCTGAAGAAAGGGAATCCTGTGTACTCTCTTTGGTGGCCATAAGAATTAAATTAAATATTATAGAAAAAATATCCTAGCCCATCTGACACATGGGAGACTTCCAATAAATAGTAATGCAGTGGTATTCATTCAATGAATAATAGCTTGATGACATTAGCTTGAAGAGAAAAATGAAAGAACAATATTGGTAATAATTTAGGTTTTATAACTAGTCGTGTCTGCTTAAATAATTGTTATAAGGAAAGAAACTACAACATTCTGAAAATCGACAAGAAGAAAACATTCTTCAGTGAAAGCACAAAAATGTTTTGCATTAATAGCTGTGCAGGGACAGATGACAGAGAAGAAGCATAATAAAAAAACATAAAGTGGTTCTTAGTCTAGTGTTTTTAAAGGACACCTATTATAAGACAATTAGCCTTTATGCTCCTTTAGTGGAGAAGCTTAAAGAATTACTCAAGTAAGAAAAAGTAGCAGGTGATGACAATCTTAAGCGCGTGGGTTTGCTTAAATCAGTGGGGCCTGGTAGCCTCTGTACCCAGAATTCCACTAAATGGCTCCTATGCCAAGCCAGAGCCCTTCAGCTGCTTTTGTTGGAATTTGTGTGGCCAAGAAAACGTGGCTGGGAGTCAGAGCAGGCAGGAGCAGGTTCTACTTGTTAGACCAGAAGTGTAAAGACGTCCCTGGAACAGGCCCTGCAAGGCTGGAGAAAGGCTGATGCACACCGGAGAGCTCAGGCAAGGGCAGGGCACAGGTGACATTGGCCTTACCCAGAGAACATTTTCTTGAGTCACTTTCATTCCTTTATGAGGTGCCAAAGGACAGCTGCCAATCTGAACTCAGGAAATCTGAACTAAAATACCACCTTCCCCTCAAAGACTCTCACTTCCCAACTGCCACGACCTAAGGCCATCTCCTTCCACCCCCTCTACCCACACCAATGCATATTTCAGGCAGTGACCCAGCACTAGCACCCTGGACTGGGCAAGATGAGGATGAGGACGTTTGTCTTGCTCTCCAGGAGCTGTTTCCTGAGGGATGCAGCCAAGTCAACAAGTGATTATAACATTGTCACCTGCAAATTAAGGACCTGCCTCACTCAGGACACACTAGGTTAGGCTGAGGTACATACCACATCTCAGCACTTCCTCCCCATGGCTGCTTGTCCCACAAGGGTTGGTGGCAGGACTCTGCTCACTCAAGTCTCCCACAGACCCAGATAGCTGCCCTGAGTCCTGCAGGCGGCCAGGCTGGATGCAGGGAGAATGTGCACAGAGCATGGGCTGGCTCTGACAGCTCCAGGCCTGGTGACCACACTGCAGCCCCCCTCACATTCACAGCGCCATCCTGAACTTCAACTAGGAGCCCAGTCCTGCCAAGGGCCTAGAAGAGAGAGATCCACTGTGATTACCACACAAGCAATGATTTACTGTGAGATGGGGAGGCGGTGGGTCGGGAGAGCATCCAGACAGACCTTAAAGAATGAGACACTCTGAACCTGATGAGAAAAGGTTCCAGGCAGAGGGGACAGTATGTGTAAAGGATGTGAATATCTACATTCTTGATTTATCTGGGCACAGTGGACAGTCCTGTGGTCAGATTATGAAGCTGTATGTATAGGACGGAGAATGGAAAGGGTTGATGCCTGAAAAATTAGAATGTGACTGCTATCCTGTGGAACTTCCATTTCAGCACTAACTTTATCATAAAAAAAAAAAAAACCCAGTAAAAGAAGAGCTAGCCTTCAAGCACCCACTATGTATGTGCATTAAACACTCCAGTTTAATTAAATGCATTATCATATTTAACCCTGATGACTTTATGAAATTGAGGGTATTAGGGTCCATGGTTCTTCATTCAACAATTATTTCTGGGGTACTAACTGCTAGGCATTGTTCAGGCTGGATACAGAGTTAGGGGCTCTAGACAAAGTCCCCTTCCTCCTACAATTTATTGAAATGGATTAAACATTAAATAAATGGAATGTATGAAAAATACATAATTATAAAAGAATACATAGGTTTAGAGAGATTATTAACTTGCCCAAGGTGATACTGCAATGAAGCCACAGGTCGAGACTTCATTTCTTTCAGCCTCTGAGTCCTGCAGGTGAACACTAATGCTGCAAAACAACGGGAAATCATGGAACACTCTGCATAGAGGATAGGGCAGGGACCTGATTATACTTGTGTTTTACAAAGATTGCTCTGGTCAGTGGGAGAGATTAACACAGAGAAACATTGCAGATTGCCAACGGTTATAAAAGTTGCAGAGCTGGGGAGGAAAAAACAAAGGGAAACCAGAAAGATACAAGATTGGTTTTTTAGCTGAAGATAGCAATAAAAGAGAAGTCAGGAAGCTCAGCAGGATCAATTACCAATAGCAATATATAAACATAAGTGTGATAGTTGCTCAAAGGCAGGAAGGATCGATTCAGAGTTACCATAGTCGATTAATTTTCTTCTTTCATTGCTTCAAATGTCTTTGTGCCTCAGTTTACTATTCCATATTTTTTTTTTTTAACCTGTGGGCATGTAACCTAGTTTTGGGCTCATGGAACCTCAAGGGAAACATCTTCTGGAGGCTTTTGAGAAAGATTTCCCTCTCCAATTAAGAGAAGAGACGTTGCCCCAACTTGCTCTCTTCCTGCTTTAGAGCAGAGTGATGAGATCACTGCTTGGGGACACTGTGGCCCTGTCACCACCTAGAGGGGAGGATCAGCCAGGAGGAGCAGGTGGACTGAAAGGCAATAAGCAGCTAGATCCATGAGGACATCCTTAATCTGCTTTTTAATCAAAACCAGGCTAACCAGCAAGAAAAATTAATCATTACTATTAGGGGCCACAATATAGATGCTGAATTATGTACTAGGCTCTCTAATGGGTGCTTTGCATACATTATAAAATGTGATTCTCACAGCAAAAGTCCACAGGGATGTATGTTTCCATTTTATAGATACGGCAACCAAGATTCAGTGAAGCAAAATCATTTCTCCAATGTCCAATAGTCAAATAATACACTCCCTTCTACATCAGGAAACATGCTCTTGTGCCAGAGTCACTAGGAACTCCAAAGTGCTTGGAGAACGGAGCTCTGGCCCCAGAGATGAGCCTTTGTGGTGGCATGACTGATGGGGATGGATCCATTACCCCAGAAATGACCAGTTAACACAGTGCATGCAGATGGGGCTTAGAGACAGGAGGGAGGCCAGGATGCCCTGAGCAAACCTTTCTCAAGGAGGAATTGGGGCAGAAGCGATAATACCCTGAAACTCTTTTACAATGTCGAAGTTCAGCTAATGGAAATCTGGGACCAAACCACACAAAACCCTCACACAGTAAGAGTACCAGCAGGGACACCGGGTCCGTCCCTCCACAAGATGGCACTCGGATCCCTTGTCTTCCATTGTCATCTGTGATGTTACGCTGTCACGGAAACAGAACAGGGAGAAAGGCACAGGCATCACTGTTTCTATAACACTTCGTGTTCTCTCATGTTGACCATTACAGCTTCTGTGTCTTTCCGTCAAGGTCATGGGGCACTATGCTGTGGTCCTGAGAAGCCTTGGAGCAGGGAGAGGGAGTGGCATTCACCTAAATGACTGTACTGGGATTTACTCAGGGGCTGCTGAAGACTGTGCTGTCGCGAAACGTCACTGGACTTCCATGCTCTTCACACCCCTTTGTCTGTTGTCCATGGCTGTTCTGTCCGCTTGTCTTCTCTTCTTCTCCTTCCCCTTCTCTCCCTGTACTTTGTATCATCATCTAACCACTCCTCCCATATCTTTTCTACATTGCTGCTTCTCATGTGTTGGCCCAGAAAATTAATAAAGTTTGCTTGAATTATATAAAGTAAGACTAGAAAACAAAGGGCAAAAGACTGAGATACTGTCCATGAATATGATGTATGAGATTTAGTTCCTGATCTCTGTGACATGACATTGAGTTTGCAATGCAGAGGCCATCCTTGCTCTCTCTTATCTTATCAATAGCATCTTTTCTTTTTTTTCATGCTAGCTGTGAACCAGGCACAAGAGAATGGGCACAAGGGAATGCCCCCTGATTTAGAAGGGAATATATTATTTGAAGTATTGGACATTGGAGAAATGATTTTGCTTCATTGGTTGCCTTATCTGTAAAATGCAATTATACATCCTTATGGACTTTTGCTGTGAGAATCACATTTTATAATATATGCAAAGCACCATGTAAATGCTTGACATAACTTATTAATTTAATGTACATGAAACTATCCTCTGCTATAATTTTAATTATGCCCATTTTGCAAATGTGAAGACTGAGGCTTAGAGATATGAAGTAATTCACCTCCTATGGCATGGAGGAGAAGTAGCCTAGCAGATTCTAGCCGGATTTCTCTGGCTGGTTAAATGTTCTTGCTAACCATGATGCACTTATGCCTTTTTTCTGGTCCATGGTCCATACAAACACACTGCTAGTAAGCAGCTCAGGTTAAATGAGGAATTATGAATATTATATCCATCAGAAACCAGTTATTTCTGCACGAGCAATACCTCATTATTGAAGAAAGCATAAAACTCTGCTTTGGAAAGTTTACATGCAACAAAATTCTTATTAATTTATTTCTCCATCTGGTTATTACCTGAAATGGAAACACAACATTTTCACACCCTTCCTCAGAACAACATGCTCCAGCAGTCTCAGGGGAGATCTAGGATTCAGTTTATAATCTGAGGTCATCTACTTGGGGGGGAGCGAATCTGAAAGGCTCTCTAACAGTTTTATTAGCTTTGGATTCATCTGATGCAGGAGCAATTTCAGGTGTAAGTTTTCAAAGCACAAAGTATCCCTTCAGTGCACTCAGTGGAGCCCTTGTGTTAGCCTGGCCTTTCTAACTCCAGCTCTACAGTAACGAGCTCGGAGCAATATTTGTGTTAATAAGGCACTGTCTTAGAGGACCAAACACTACCCTGGTGGCCCCACAGGGTTGAAATAACACGAGAAAGAATAGGGCTCACTTATTAAATGCACAAAGACTTCTGTTTTGCTCTGTGCTTCTTTTTCTCCCTTTAGCAAACAAATAAGCTTGCCTTGGTTCAAGTGTTCTTTTACTTAGCTCACCAAGGAAAACAACCCCCTTCCCTTTCGCTTTGGACCATGCCCCAGCCCCTCGTAAGTCATAAGTCATTTCACCTTCGAGGTTACACTGTTCTCTTTCTTTAACTTCCTATGGTTCTAAAACTTTGAGAAAAGTAATCTTTCAGAATTGTTACCACACTAAGTATGCTTAATAAAATATAGGAAGCCCAGGTAAATTTAAATTTCAGATAAACAATGACTAATTTCTTAGTATTTAGTATCTGGGGGCATACCTATACTAAAATATTATTTGTCATTTATCTGAAATTCAATTGAACTGCGTCCTGTGTTTTTATTTGCTATTAATAAATCTGGCAACTCTACACAAGAAGAACATAACTTCTATTGAGCATCATGCCAGGTACTTCATATTGGCAATCTCCTTTAATATTCATTAGAACTGAGAAAATCGAGGCCCCCAAATTTGTCTATTTCTCAGGGCGATACAACCAGTAAGGACCAGGCCAGAAATTCCAACAGACATGACTTCCAAAGTCATGTTCTTTCTACCACAAGAACAACTCCAAAATCTAATCCCAGAAATCTGTAACTGACATCTCATTCCTAACCTGGAAACTGGGAAAAATCTGGTTTGAGAAGTAATTTAAGAAAAATTCAAGCCAGTTTTCTAGAGGAGGCTCTCAGCCCACTCTCACTTGCTGCCACACAAGTATTTATTTTTCTGAGAACAGCTAGGCGAGCATGCCTTTTCATTTCAGCTGCATCTGCAATCACCTTTTTCCCACTGTATTTTAACTGCTGATACAGAACTTTGATTTACTCTCCTAAACTAAAGGGAGTGAAGACATTTACATAAAACAACCTATTGCAGGGTGTATGTGTACCTAATCTGCAGGAATTCTAAGGGAAATTCGACAAGACATAAAATGCTGAAAATGGAAGTTCCTGAGGGATAAAAGGAGACGTGAATGTTTTAAATCTAAGTGTATTTCTTCACTTATAGAAAAAATGGGCTACTCAGTCCTCCAGGAATTTAACAAATCTCCACCTTGAACGATTTGCTCACTGCAGGGAGAGAATTGTGCCTGTGGATCCAGAATCTGCCTCCTTCACTCTTGGTATCTAAGAAAAGCTGCTTCACTTCCGGGCCTCAGTTTCCTTAAATATAAAATGAGGATGGTAAGAGCTCTCCTGCTGCCCTTGCAGAACCAGGGACAGGAGCCAAAGATGACAGCGGATATTATCACATTTTCTGAAAGTAGGGAATTATCGTCACTACATTCTTTTCATGCCAGAGTGCTTCTGCAGGAGCAGACCAGGATCTACTCAGCAGAGGGCTTGTGTTAATGTGCCAGTTATTCAGCTGGAGGGACCACATTGGGAATCCCTAAAATAGACAAACGAGTTCTCAACAAGGGTTGGAGGGCGATACAAATTTAGACTATGCTTTATCATTCTTCTTTGGCTTTTCTCTCCATGTCTCTCTCTTTTCTGAAATATTTCTCCCCCGCTGAAGCCTTCCCTGATTCCCTCAGACAGAAATGCTGACTGTTTGTTCTTTTCTGAGCAACTACTTGGAACCAGACACACAGTTCTGCCAGGCCCCTGCTCTCACGGAGCATATATTCTGGTGGGGGAGCTGGAGATAGTATTCAAGTGAAGCAATCGAGTAACGAGATGACTCCAGAGAAGCATATTTGCTACACAATTATGTAACAGAAGAAATTATTGCTATGAAAGAAAGAAATCGGATGACGAAAGGGGAATATTCTTGGGATGGTCTACCTAAGGAGACAGAAGCTTGCTAATTTGACTCCCATCCTAAATTGTAAATTCATCAAGAACAAGAACTATTACTCTCCTGCACAACTGCCCTGCCGACAACAGTCAATATCAAAGTTTGGGACAGATTTGGGAGAGGGTGTGTCAGAGTCTCAAAGGGCATAAGTACACTTCATACTTGGAATAATTTTTAAAAAATATTTTGTTCTCATAAGGAAATTTTGTAATAATAAAAGCCATTGCCAGATAAAGAAATTAAAGCCTTACCAAAAAAAAAAAAAAAAACAGAAAAGAAAAAAAGAAAAATCTCCACGGATGATAGGAGTCAGGTTTAATGTACGTTGAAAAGCACAGAGGGAAATTGTTCCTGGCACAAAACTGATGCTCAGTTAAAAAGGTGCCGAATGTCACAATTCTGAGCATCTGAGCATCGATACTTCACAGTTAAGACATCCTTGCCACACGCCTCAATCACTGTAGTTAGCTAATCACTTGTGATCATGTATCAATGTCTTCCACGCCGGCCTAAATTTCCTTGAGGATTGGCCCTTGATTGGTTTTGTTCACCAATGTATTCTAACCCTTAATGCAATGCCTGGCACGTAGTAGATAATAAATGTGCCCAATAGTCAATATCATTAAAATTGAGAGTATAGTCCAATATCAGGGATTAACCCATGAACGAAATTCCTAGAATATAATCAAGAATCCAAACTCCCACATGGAAAAATCTTTTATGTCAGACAAGGACACTTGACCTTGGTTTCGTTGAGCCAGAGACTGAACGGCAGAACTACAGGCCCCCTGGCTACTGGCCTAAGCCTCCCCCAACCCAGCACCCTGACATTTCCTATCACCTTCCCCTGATTTGTTTGTTTTTTTGTTTTTCTATCTAACTAGGAGAGATTTTGCTCATCTATCTTGCTTTTTGTCTGTCTCCTCCACTAGAAGATAAGCACAAGGACCAGGATTTCCATCTGTTTTATTCCCTGCTGTGTCACCAGTGAGCAGAACAATACTTGGTACAAGGTTGGAACTCAGTAAACATGTGTTAAAGGAGTACATGTGATCCTTGTAACTTCTTACAGAGACAGGGACAAGGAACCCCTCCCTGGGCACACTGTAACGGAAACCAGAGGCCGTACTTGAGAAGGCCTGTGCCACAGATTTGAGGTCTACCTACTGAAGCGTTTGTTTTGGCCTACATGGTGTTATGTAGAAATATTGAATTAGCTGCTGGCATTTAAGTCAGTAGATTCCACATTAAACTGTGAATTCACAGTCTATCTTGAAAATACAAAACCAGATCCGGCAAGACCAGGCGTGATCCCACCTGCAGCCCCTGTGCTGGGCCTGGCCTACAACCACACTGCCGTTACTCAGTCACCAGGCCCAGGGCCTAGTCCATGCAGACTGTCACTTTCCTGGCTGCTGAAGGCCTTTGAGTTTGCGACCCCTGCTGGAAAACTACCAAAAAGCACATAAGATAGAGGGAAAAAAATAAAAATGCCCACTGGGCTCTATTTCTGTTACGTTCAGGCTATTCCTTGGAAGAATAATGTATTCATTTTTCTAGACATCTTGTAGTAGCACATAACTATTGACAAACTACGGCCCAGCAGGTATTATCCTAATGACCTGAAAAAGCTCTAGACTTAATTCCCCATGGATGGAGGAAGCTGAGAATGCTTCATGCTGGAGACAGGCCTGAAGATGAATTGTGAGAGGCTGTGTGCACCAGTCGGTTACAATTCTGGCTAACTCAGAGAGAAAAGGAATTTGCTTAAAGACTATGGGTTGCCTCTAGGAATTGGTGAGAAGCTGAAAAGCCAGGATTGGAAAATGAGAAGGAGTGAAGGAACCTGAGCACCAGGGAACATCTCAAGCTGGTACTGAAGGAATGGTACCTCTGGGACCACACCCTGGGACACGGATGCTGCTGAGGCCACCTGATTCATGCCCCAAGGTGGTAAATAAACACAAAACTCTCCCTGTGTCCTTTAGCTAGTCCCTCAAGTTCCAGGCTCCAGGTGGGATCATTCAACTAAGCCCTAGTTCAGGGTTGGAAGATATGGACAAGAAGAAATACCAAAAACAAACAAACAAACAAACAAACAAACAAAAAACCCAAACAACCGCGATGGGGGGAGGGTGTTGCTTCCTAAATAAGAGGGTTTTTTGTTGTTGGGTACTTTCCAACCACTTAGTAGGGATTTGAGTGGAAACGGGGAAGAGGGTACTACTATAAGCAGGACAGCAGAACGGAATGAGAACAGACAGACCCGAATTCCAATCTGGAGTCCTTTGTACCTTTAGAAAAGTAATTAAGTTTTCTGATCTGCAGATTCCACATCTTTAAAATAGAAACGATACCATCTGCTCTCCAGGGTTGCTGTGAAGATTCATCCAATCATTCATTCACTTGTTCCAAATATATTTATTGACTGTTGAATGTCTGTTAAGTACCAGACACTGAGCCAGGTTCTGGGGGCAAATTCGGAACAATAAAAGGCAATAGGGAGCCAGTGCTTTATGCTGACGACAGATTTAGACAAGAGAGATTTAGGTCATCTTGTGAAGCTGGTCATGTTTCATTTTTCCCAAACTTATTCACTGATCTATGACTTTTTTCCCTTTTTGGTTAATCAATATTAGGGCCCTCCTTCCAAACAGATTTTCTTAAGACACATAACATGCATTAAGTTAAAAAGAAAAAAAAAAAAAAACCTCTAAAAATTCACTCTGATCCTGAAAACTCTGATTAATCATTCTTGCTGAGAAGTAGTAAGCCCTGGTGCTCGTAGAATTCAGATGGAGTGAGCACAAGGAGACGGGACAATTATATGAGATCCTGTCCCTCATTTAATGTTTTGCATATGTAATTTACTCAGACATATCAAAACTACGATTAAACTGAACATTAAAATAGCCATAAAATAAAAAATGCAGGAGAGACAAATCAAATAACCCTGTACAATTCCACAAGTTTTTTGTAACTATCAAGATGCTTTTCATATACATTTTCTCACTTTCTCATAATAATCCTCCCATCACTATTTTACAGAGGAAGAACGTGAGGCTTAAGAAGGGAAACATGGTTTGCCCAAAGTTGTGAGGCAAGAAGTTGGCTTCAAATCCAGCTAGCACTCTCTTGTCTTTCCCTGTATGAAAAAGACAGCCTCAGTCAAAAGCACTAGGTCACGTAGCCAGGTTGATGGATGACAATAACACCAAATTGATAGGGACCAGCCCTGATCCTTTCCGACGCCAGCTGGAAAGTTACTGCCTTTTGCAATAGCTGGAAAGTTATTTCATTTCCCACGGAGCAGCTAGAAGTTACTCTTCTGTCACAACACAAGGACCCTGGCTTAGAGGCAGGCTCTGACACCTGGTATCTGAGCACTAACTTAAGGTGCAGGGTCAGTTCCATCAGAACATCCATACGTTTCACTGTGCCTCACTCCAAACCTGGGCCTCCATAGACAAAACCTGACTCAGTACTCAAGGCAAGTATGTGCCACCGTGGGTAGATGCCATGGTCTAGGACAGGCAGTGTGCACTGATCAAGCAATTTACACTAGCCAGTCCATCTCTCCAGCCCCGTTCCTAGTCAACATCAAGTTTTAAGACAAGAAAAGCTTCCCCATGGCTTTTCATTTCAGAGAGCTCCGAGGAGGACTTTTTTAATAAAAGAATTTCTTCTTTCAACAAGACCCAACTTACAAGGAGTGTGGTGGGGAGGTACAAGATTTCATACTAGGCAATACCAACAGGAGAGGAAAGAGCCCTTGGCTTTTCCAGACTCCCATTTGCAAATTCAAAGTACCACTTTGTCACCAGCTTCCCAGAACAAAAATCTCCCATCTTAAAGCTACAGTGCATGTATGACCTGCAGCTTCACGGTGGAACAACAGCCTAGAAGCACAGCTCAGGTAAGCCTCACCAAGGGATCTTCCCTCTGTGCTACTGTCCTAATTAACCGCTTCCACTTAAGAGTGCTTCGTCATGAAGTTGCCCATCTTTGTCAAACTTGGCTGAAAGAGTTAGACGGCCTAGCTGAATCCTGCGAAGACTCCTTTAGAAGCTGATCTTTGCCTAGCGCTGGAGAAAACCTTATGTAACACAATGGTCCATTTCAATACGTTATTTCTGCAATCCTGTGGGGGGAAAATCTAAGCACTGGAAATACAAAGGGAAGGGCAACACGGGATTTGCAGCTGAAGCGTTCATCTTCTGCAATTTCGGTAGGTAAGGCTTATTCTAATTGCACCCAGCGTTACCCAATGTTACCCGGAAAGCAGGGAGCAAGAATAATTCCGGACGCCAAAGGATGCGCTTTAAAAATGCCAGGAGGCAGAAGTTAGGTTATCGCTCCCTCCCTTTTTTTTTTTTCCTGAAAATGTAATTCCTGGAATTAACCCTTGGGTGGAAGCTGGTAATTGCAATTCAACAAAATGAGGTGAGATTTGGATGCAAAGCGAGAACGCGCTGGGGAAACAGAAGGATCTTGCGTGCGCTCAGGTTTCTGCCACAGCGCTGCCGAGCACCCAGCACCCAAGCGCGCCGGGACTCGTCTGGGGACAGGCACCCGGGAGGGCGGTGGCGGGGTTTCCCTCCGGAGCTCCGGCTGCGGGAGAAGAAGCGGGCACCCTGGCTTATCCGCTTCTTGGGCCACTCTCCCCACCACTCCTTGCGGTTGCTCCCTGCTAGGAAAAGACTGCTTCTGGGAGCGCAGCCCAAAGACGATGGATTTGGAGTCGCCTTCCAGAATCCCCCCCAAAAAGCATCTTGGCACAAGTTGTGGATAAAAATAGCCCGAGATAACGCTGGGGGAAGGGGAGGAGCGAGACTCGCGCAAGGCAAGGCAGGGATACGACTGGCTCTGCAAAGTCGGGGGCAGAGAGGGAGGGATGCAACCCTAGTCCGAGAGACTGCCCTGGGTGTGCGAGGAAGCGCGGATGCCCTCCCAGCCGAGGAGGGTGAGATGAAAGACGTACGGCGCCGGCAAATAACTGCACAGCCCAGCACACCCCACACCCTGCGCTGGCGTCCCGGCTTTAGCTCCCGCTTCTCCATCCCCTCACCGGCCAGCACTCCAGGTTCCGCTCTCAAAGCCGGCCCTCGGGTCCCCGGGACAGGATGGGACCAGAAGGGGGAGCAGCGCGCGGGCTGCCGCTCGGCTGGGAGAGCGCACCTGGAGAGGGCAGGCTCGGCGAGTAAGCTCCTGGTTCAGAGATGAGGGCTATGCGCTCCCACCGCGAGTTCGCGCCCCGTCACCCCTCACTCCCATCCGCTGCCACTAATCAGGTGCCCGAAATAGAAACTGAGAAGGAAAAAAAAGTAATAAGTAAAAAGTAATATGAATAATCAGGGGCCGCATGCAATTGGCATTTGGAAAGAGAGGCTACTTACTGCCCCGGCTGTCATCTTAATCTCTCTCCTTGCTAGGACCCTCTCCCCTGGGGAAATGTCCGGTCTCCTCCCTGCTCCAACCAAATGCAAAGGCAAACCAGACCAAAGCTTCTCCAGCCCGGATGCTCCCTCCGCCAAGTTACTTTTGCGGACTAACCCCAACCCAGTTCCCGGCCCCGAGTGGTACCCGGCTCCACTGAGCGCTGCGCTCTGGCTGCCCCACACGGCCCCAGTGTGAAGCTGCGGGCGCGTAGCGGCAGGCAGGACCGAACCTCCAGACTCTGCTAGGGGGAAGAAATCCAACCCATTAAGAATCAGAAACCCAGATCCCTGTCCTTATAGACCAACAATCCCTGGGGACTTCCACAGCTGAGGTGCCAGAGCAGAGGAGAGGAGGATGGGAAAGCCCTGGGTCTCTCCTTCCTGGTTCCCTGTACATGCACCCCACCTACTCCAGCCCCGACTCATCTTCAGCTCTGCACTTGCCCTAAGTCCGGGACGACAGATGAAGTCGCCGCAGCAGCTCCGCGCCTTGCCACTCCCCAGCCTCGAGCCCCCAGCCCTGCGCACGCCGTACTTACCTGAGCCGCGCAGCCGTCCAGCCCGTCCGGCGCTCCAAACAGGTTCCCGGGCTGGGCCATGGGCAGCACTGCCGAGCACCCGCGGCGGGTGGAGCGAGTTTCAGGACGCCTCGGGGTGGACAGGCTGAGAAGTGGCGCGAGCACCCACGGAGACCCGGCGGTGGCGGCGGCTCGTGCCTGCCAGCGCGCTGAGGACCTTGCAGGCGGGCGTTTTGGTGCTCAGTCCGGGGGAGGGGAGGAGCAGGAGGAGGAGCAGGAGCAGGAGGAGGGGACGCAGGAGGCCGAGCCCTGAGGGAGAGCGCGTGGGGCCAAGGAGGATCGCGAGCGCCCACTGCTGCCCAGCCTGCTCTGGTGCTGCCCCAAGTCCGGCCCGCCAGGTGCCGGGCGCTCCACCCTGTGCTCCGCGGCTCGGCTCCGCCCGACCGGGCACCCGACTTCCGCGGCGAGTCCTAGAGGAGTCCGTCCCGCCCACCCGTAGCGGCGGCTCCTCGGGTTTCAGTCCAAGGGGAGGGACCAGCGCTGCCAGGAGGGTGGGCGGTTGGGTTAGTGAATCCGAAGTCAGTGCAAACCTGGGACGTCCTGTCTACTCTCAGATCCCAGCTGGGTCGGAGCTTACGTCTTCCCCCACACCCCAGCTGCGCACAGTCACTGGGACCTGCGCTCCTCCCACGTGCGCCTGCACCTCGCGCTCCCTTCCTGGCAGGCGGCCCACCTTGGGCGCCCCTGCTCCTAGCGCGGCGCGGGAAGCAGGGGGAGCCATCCTCTCGAGCTCGCTCCGAAGCCGGGCTGGGACGCGGAGCCGCAGCCTGGCCCGGGATCCGCGCGGGGAGCCGGCTTCAGAAAGCGGCCTGTGGCCATTGAACGCGCCCTCTCCTTTGGTTTCGAGTCTGGGAGTGGACGCCGGTTACCCTGAGAGCGCGGAGTATTCCGCTCGGCTTTTGCTGGTGTACTAGGATTGCAAACGTCAACTCTGAAATAAAGCAGGGTCTCCCTGCCCCCGCCCCCTGTTCCGGAAGCTGGGAGGTTTTGTGGGATAACTGACCTGCATCCAGTAGTTGGATTTGAGACTGAAAATTTCAAGGAGCGTGAGGTTGGAATCTCCTTGGAGAAAGGCTGCTTGCTTACCCGAGCTAACGCACGTTGCCCTCAAAGGCAGTTCAGCAACCATACCAAAAAAAAAAAAAAAAAAAAAAAAAAAAACCACAAACAAACAAACAAAAAAACCCAACCGATTGTACATCAAAGTAACTTCCTTTAGATGAGATTTCAATAGATCCTCCATATCTTAAATGTTACGATATACATATTTGGAAGAATTAGTGATTTACTTTTAAAAAATATTTCATTAATTTTTTTTAACATACTGACTGCCATACTAGAAAAAAAGTTTTCCCTTGGGGCCACGGTGTTTTATTACTGAAATAGAATAACAACTTTGAAAACAAAAGGAATCTTTCTAATTTAATGAAAAAATTGTTCTTTTTTTATTGTTTTCTGTGCATGAGTTATATGCAGCATGTGAGTTACATGTGTTTCACTAGGCGCCGGGTTCAAACCAGCGTGAGTTAAATACAACTCACATTAATGTGTTAAATTTAAAAATATTCTCCCATCTAAGGGAAAGCTTCTATAGGAACTTGAACCCTTAACTCATGCAAAGATTACCCGCAGCCCTTTTGGAAAGCAAAGCAATGACCAGTATTTTCTGGCTGTTTGATAAAACCAGAAGCATTCTGGAAGCTGACACCTAATCCTAATGGTGCTTATGGAAAATAAGATTTTAGGAGTTGAATGACCTTAGCTACTTCTTTGAGTCAGACTACCGTTGACATGCCTATTTTAAGTGAAAAATATGAATTTTTAAAAGTCACTTTAAAGTCCCGGTTTGAAAAGTCTTAGCATTTAAACTTACATTAGATTTAAAATAAGTGCTTTTCTCCTTTATTCTATGAAGCTGTGTAAAATCATATATGAGGTTGTGTGGGTTACATGGAAGTCTGAGATAAAGCCCTGTCAATTTCTGGTGCCTTTAAGCTTCTAACAGCAATCAAGCACAGTGCAAATCATGAGTTCTTCAAAACAGGGAGTGATTCTGATGCTCTAAGTTGGTATGATTACTTTTTCTAAAGGGTTCAAAGTGCTTTAGTGCCCACAGTATGAATTTCACAACCCATTGTGAGAGACAAAGTGGGTTAGCAATGATTCTATTTGCACCCTGCAAGCTAAAGCAGGTTACTGACATACTTAGTTCCCCACCACAAGAAATTGAAAGAAACTAGAACCCCAGGACCCAACCTTGAGTTCCTTTTAGAAGCTTCCATTTACAGGAAATGACTACAGGTACATGCACCAAGTGACAAGAATTTGAGGACTGGCATTTCCTTTCAATTCCAGGAATCATTCATTGATCAGTAATCATTGTTCTTATGAATATGTTCAGATAAATAAAAGTATCAACAGCTATTTTGTTCTTATTTAGCTTTCTGTCTCTGCCCAGACATTTCCAGCCTTTCCTAAATAGCTCTCCCTGAAGCCTCTTAGTCATGAGTTAGGCTTTCTATCCAGATGCTCATACAGTAGCAGACCTTAGTTCTTCTATAACAACACAAACATTGTGTTGAAAATATCTATTTAGGATCTGCCCTCCCCACTAGATTATAAATGCCTTGAGCATGGGTGCCACGATTTAATTGTCTCCCCCAAGAACCACCTTGCATGATGTCTGAAATATACTATACTTTAAAAAAAAGGAAAAAAAAGTTTTTAAATTGAACTTCCCTCAAGGAATTAGGGCTTAGGTCAGACATGTTTCCCTTTCTAAGCTATAGGCATAAGAACAGAGGCTTTTAGAAGACATAGTAGTAGTCAGCTGTAGAAGTGGCTGTCACTTCTAGATGTGTGGCCCAATATTCTCTTCCTCAGTGTCAACAACTGGAAAAATGAGAGGGTTTAAGTAGATGATCTCTGCACCGTTAATATTCTAAGATATCAAAGTCTTTATGGAGCACCTGGTATATGTTCAACACTATGCCAGTTACTGAGGGAGAGATGGAAAGTTAAGACATCTACACTCCCCTAAGACAGCATAAAATCTTATCTCAAGGAGAATAAGGCTTACACCTGTAGCTCACCTTTACAGAAACTCACTGGCATTGGTTAAATTATAACTGTTTTCTGTAGAAGACAATGGCTCAAAGAGTAAAATAGAAACAAAAGCCACTGATCCATGAGTTTGGTCTATATTCAGTAATAATACCAGCTGAGATATATCCAAGGCTTATGTGCTAGGTACCATGCAAAATGACTTACATGAGCTGCACCTTTCTTTCATTTTGCATATGGGGAAACTGAGGTTTAGAGAGAAATTAGGCAACTTGTTCAAAGTGACATACTTGTAAGTGGTAGGACTGACATTCAAGTCCTAGCTCTCACATGACTCCAACGTGCATGCTTATAAGCCATCATAGAAATCATTAGCCCAGACTCCCTATTTTATAATTGAAGGAGTTCATTAGAGCACCAGAGGAAGAAGTGATTTATTTAGGGTAGCTACCCTTGCAGCAAAAACTAGACTCTTAGTCCAGTGTTCTATTTGTACGGTTGGCTTATATTTGCTGTTGTTGTTTTTGATTATTTTCTTTTCCAACAAATATGTGATAGGAGAGGGGAGGCGAGGAGAAGGGAGGTGAGGAGAGAGAAGAAAAGAGAGAGGTTGCTTCTGAAGATGCCCAGGATCCACACTATTTTACCTGCCTGGACTCAGCAGGGTTTTATTTGTAACTCCTGTCTATTGGGCTGCCCTATATAGCCTCTCCTCCCTTAATGGCCATTTGAATCTTTCAGGTTAATAGCATGAATATTAAGGAGTCCAATGGGATTCTTTATAAGCAGAGGAAATTGGGATCAGGTTAAAAATCCAATTTTAATAAACTTTCCAAGTCCTGATTTAGATGGTGCACTAATGGCTCTTACTGCTGAATCACCTTAAAAGTCAAATGTATTTTTAAAAGGTCCTTGTTGTGTGGGAAGCTTGATGGGTGTTGTTTAATTGTACATTGTGCATTCCTGTCTTTATAGGAAAAGATCATGTATAAAACTGATGAGAGCAGATAGGAAATGCCACTAACCATAGAGCCAGTTGGGTAGAGGGAAAGGCATTGGGTTTGAAAGATAATTTTCGCTCTTTTGACCAAAACAAAGAGACCATGATTACACTGTGTGAAAATGATATCCTCAAATAACTCCACTAATTTGATTGTGCTGAGGTCTAGAATTGTTTCTTTTTCTTTTGATTTGCTAATTAGCTGGAGCAGTCTGCTAGTGAGAGAGGAATTGAGGGTCACAACCACAAAACATGGAGAATCGTGGTTGCTTCTAACTCAGCTCAGCCACCACCTGCCTCCCCCACCAGACCATCCCAACTCCCGACTTTGTATGTATGCAAAAGCAATCATGCATCTATGATTAATGGATTCTTTGATTTTATTTTTCTGAAAACAGGATTTTTATCTCCTTTATGACAACAGATTTACGCTTGGCATGTGTGGTAACAGGGTTGATGTCTTAGTCCATTTGAGTTGCTATAAAGGAATACCTGAGAATGGGTAATTTATGAAGAAAAGAGCTTTCTTTGCCTTACGGTTCTGCAGGCTATACAAGAAGCATGGTGACAGCATCTGCTTCTGGTGAGGGCTTCAGGGAGCTTCTACTTATGGAGGAAGGGGAAGGGGACCAATTATCACACGGTACAAGGAAGGAAGCAAGCGAGAGAGGAAAGAAGTGCCAGTTTCTTTTTAATAATCAGTTCTTGTGGGAACAATACACCAAGAACTCATTCATTACCATGAGGATGTCACCAAGACATTCATGAGGGATCTTTCCCCATGATCCAAACACCTCCCATTAGGCCCCACCTCCAACATTGGGTATCATATTTCAACCCAAGACTTGGATGGAACAAATATCCAAACTATATCAGTTTAGTTATGACACTTATGATTTTTGCCTTTATGGGCCACTTCCTTCAGACACACACATAAATTACAATTATATTTTATAACTACATTACTATAAAGATGAATATATTTTCTTATTTATATATCTTCTTTAACTTAAAACTTCCTTTTTTTTATTTTAAAAGAAACTAAACATTTTTTGAGAGGTCCTGTGAGCACCATGGGCTCTAGGCACTGTGCCTCCGACTTCTAATGGAAAGTTTGGCCCTGTGTAGATGGTGATATTGCAGAAGATGATTGCCTAGTTGATTCAGGTAAAGTATGTATGCAAAATACAATTTCATAAAAATAGCTTGTAGTCCATTTGCTGTGTTGGATAAACAACTATAGACAATATATTGCTTTTGTTTCTGATCCTGTGTCAAACTTTGGCCCAAATTACACACATCAGCACTACAAAAATTGCAATATTGCAGGCTTTGAAGTGATCTCCTTGTTCAAATTATTAGAGCCTGCTGAGTGCTGGAATGCTCTCAGGGCAATGGAAAATTGTGTCACTCTCTTTGATTTTAGGTTTGCTGGGACGAAAGCCGGCTGATCCTTTGATGAACAGGTCTTGATTTTTCTCTTTTTGGCCTTATTCAAGGATACTAGGAGGCTCACACCCTTCAGGAAAAACAAAAACAAAACACAAAAATCTTTCCCTCTTCTCACAGTCCCATCAGTTCAGCTGAAGCAGTATTTATTAGGTACCCCTGTGCTATGTACATAGGTGGAATTTATGGAGACGAATGGAATTCAATCCCTTACTTAAAGGAACTCACAGGTATGCATGGACAGAAAATTACAATTCAACCTGAATCTCACAGGAGTGTTTAAACTGTTACTGTCAAACCCTTACGTCTTACCCTGAACTCTCAGCTTCAAGCAGCACGTGGTATTTCTAACAGCCTTCTCCTGTCTTGGAGTCCTCACTGAAGTCCTCTAGATTGTGGCCCTGGTGTTGCCGAAACCTAACAGTGTTGGCTGACTCTTCCTTTCTAACCTTTATTTTGATTCCAGATTTAAAACAAAGCCAAACCTATGAGAAGTCCCTTAAAAGATGTTAGAGTTCTCTTTCCATAGACTTTTGTTACACTTTTTCTTTGAAAGAGTTTACATTGTCACTTATAGGAGCTAGCTATTATATATATACGGTTCTCCTTTGAAAGTGGTGGTAATAAGTATTCCATATAATGCTTTAAACCTCAGGCAATTAGCTCCTAAATGAAAAAAAATGTATATATATGGCATCTGATATTTAAAATGATCAAGTTAGGATGTCTCAATATGTACACAATAATATTTATTATAAACTAAGCTCTGTAAACTAGTGAAAGACAGTTATCTTGTACAAAGTTAGGAAAACCCATTAGATAATATGGGAAACAAGGGAGTGGTATGTGGAAGTAAATAAAAATTTATTGAGTAGCTTTATGTTAGAAGATTTGAATATATTCTCCTTTTATCCTAATTTTACATAAAAAACATAGAAGTTAAGTAACTTCTTGAGGGTTGCACATTCCAGCATGATACTAGCCGATATGGATTTAGATGTAGGTCAAAGTTAAGTTGTTTCATGCTCTTACTGTCTCATGATATAATTCTCCCCTTCTGCTCTTACCTTCTGCACTATCTAAAACTAGAAAGAGGACTCCAGTGTATTTTATTTCTTTAAATGAAGGAGAAGAGATCTCAGTTATTCATGTCTTCAAAAGGTACTTACATTCAAGGAATTTAACTATACATAAGGTATTTAAATCTAACATTCATGATATTGTTATGATTGCATCGAGTAAACTAATTGATGAAAGAAAATCTAGGCTTAAAGCTCAGTTTGCAATGTAATTGTTTTTCTCTCCCCACATATAATTAGCCCTTAAACATAAAAGATGTTATAGAGATAAAATTCCCAGAAAACTTTATCTCACATTGAGGCCCTTGATTTCATGTGGTGCTTCAAGATTTCATTTTGTGTCAATGGTCACTCATTTATTCCAGCATCACTTAATTCTCTAGTTCTTAATGTCTGCCCAGCACTGGTGTAGACCCTGGAGGTACACAACCTAGCTAGAGACAGCACCTCTAAAAATCAGATAGGTATTGGGATGGGATATTCTTTGGAGAATATAATGCCCTTCCTAGCTCGTGTTCCTTATCTGGAATCTGCCTGCCTTTATGGATTCAGCTTTTCCTGGAACCTGTTTTGAGTTGACAGGAACATTCTGCCTTTGGAAATGAAGGGATTTATCTATTGGTAAACTTGGGCAGAATAATTTCAAATGCTCCCATCAGCTCTGTCTTTCTTCCTCTTGGGAGCAAGTTGGCTGCGGGGAGCATCCAGCTCACAAGGCTTCTCCGCTGCCCTCTGGATGCCTCTCTGTAGGAGAGAGGTCTGCCCTTATCTGGGGTTGCTACTTCCACCCTGCATAAGTGTGCCTAGTTCTGGGGTTCGGGTAGCTGGTCTCTTGGCTCTTCCGTGGTTTTACTCTCCAAACTAGCCTCTCTTGGTAATAAAGCAAAGACTTTGCTCTCATCTGTCTTAGTCTTTGTTGCATGAGCAGGGAAAAGCCATGCCATTTATTGAGGCTTATTTAAAACTGAAAAATTTATGAGCTTCCTTGATCTCTTTCTTGCCTGGCTCCTAGTTCACTTCTTCTTTGGCCCATAGTTATCACTTATTATGTACTGTCCTGTTCTTTCATTGTTATGGCTACGGATTTTTCCGTGGGTTACTGTGAGTCTATTTTGTTCATAGTCTGTATCATTTTGGCTCTACTTATAAAGCAGAAAGAGAACAGGAAGTGAACTCCACCAAAACAGACATTGATAGATGTCGTAAACTCCAAGAGAACAAGCTGGCTGGGTTCAGATCCCAGCTCTGCACTGTTAGCTCTGTGACTTCACCCATGTTAATTCACCCTAGTTTCTTCCTCTATAAAATAAGGAAAATATTGATTATGCCAGTCCATGAGCATGGTAGGGATTTTCATCTGTTTACATCCTCTATAATTTCTTTTCTCAGTATTTCGTAGTTCTCCCTACACATGTCTCTCATCTCCTTCATTAAACATATTCCTAAATATTTAATTTTTTTGATGCTATTGTGAAAGATATTGTGTCTTTGATTTGATTTTCAGCTTGACTGTTATTGGTGTATATGAATGCCACGGATTTATGTGCATTAATTTTGTATCCTAAGATGTTACTGAATTCATTTATCAATTTCAGGAGTCTCTTGGTGGAATACTTGAGATTTTCTAGATACAATATCATATCGTCACCAAAGAGTGAGCGTTTGACCTCTTCAAACAACTCCCTCAATAAATGGGCAAAGGACACGAACAGAAAATTCTCAAAAGAAGACAGACTAATTGCCAGCAAACATATAAGAAATTGTTCAACATCTCTAATCATTAGGGAAATGCAAATCAAAACCACAATGAGATATCACCTAACTACAATGAGAACGGCTTTTATCAAAAAGTCCCCAAACAACCAATGCTGGTGTGGATGTGGAGAGATTGGAACTCTCTTACACTGCTGGTAGGGCTGCAAATTAGTACAATTCTGTGGAAAGTAATTTGCAGGTACCTCAAAGAGCTAAACATAGAAATACCATTTGATCCAGTAATCCCACTGCTAGGAATCTACCCAAAGGAAAAAAGACATTCTATAATAAAGACATCTGCACTCTAATGTTTATAACAGCACAACTCACGATTGCAAAGATGTCAAAACAATCCAAGTGCCCACCAATACATGAGTGGATTAATAAAATGTGGTATATGTATACCACGGAATACTACTCAACTACAAAAAATAATGGTGATCTAGCACCTCTTATATTATCCTGGATAGAGCTTGAGCCCATCCTTTGAAGTGAGGTATCACAAGAATGAAAAAACATGCACCACATGTACTCACCATCAAATTGGTACTAACTGATCAACACTGAGGTGCTCACAAGGTAGTAATACTCATTGGGTACTGGTCAGGTGGGGAGGGGTCGGGGAGTAAACTCACTGTATGGGGGAAGGGGCACGCTTGTAGCCCTGGCTTGAGAGAGGCAAACACATTACATGTAATCAAAATGTTTGTACTGCCTTTATATATGAATTAAAATAAATAAATAAAATAAAATAAGGAAAATAATAATGCACCTTTCTCATATTATTACACACAAAGTACCTGGCACATAGTACACACTGAATGCATGTACGTTGTTATTATAAAGAGGAATTAAATCAGATGGTTCCACCTTCCTTAGAAAGAAAAAAAAAATGCAAAAAACCCTCAACTCTCTTAAGCACTCCTAATGACCTCTGCACTACAGACCGTTTAAGGAACAGTCCTTCTTGTGAACAGACAGCATCTGCTCTAGAGGTCATTGCTGCTTAAAAGGACTAGTAAAAAAGGAATGTTCTCAAAGAGCAAGACTTTGAGGTCAGATAAAGCTAAATTTGAATCTCTGTCTTTCAAATTCACTCACATATCCTCTCTGAACCTCATTTCTTCCTTCATAAAAAATACAATAATATTTACGTATGCTACAATATTTTGAGATTTATGTAAGATCATATAGCTGAAAGCCACTAACAGTGCATGGCACACAGTAGGTCCATGTATTTTAAATGACCAAATACAGGGAATATTCCTTCTGCTACTGATTTCAAGTAGTGCCATTAACCAGAGCAATTGATATTGCCTGAGTTGACTTGTATTCACCTGCAAAGAAGTGACCCTGAAGGGACAGACCAAGAGGAAGAGGCCCTCCATGGAAAACCAAACAACTTGCCCATTTCTTTTGGAATAATCAAGACTGAGAGGTGTTTCTTATGCAGAGCACATTATTTTCTAAGTTTGACAGCTCTACTCCATTCACAGTGGTGACATGCCATTCATGCCGGAGCAGGTAGGAAATTTCCCACGGTTTCTCTGTCATCATTCGCTTTTGATATAGGCAGAATAATGGATAATGGCTCCCCTAAGATTTCCACATACTAAACCCTGGAACCTATGAATATGTTATTTTACATGGTTTTATGGGATGAACTATATGTTCCCAAATATGTTGAAGTTGTAACTCCCAGTACAGCAGAATGTGACTATTTAGAGATAAGGTCTTTACAGAGTAATCAAGTTAATGTGAGGTCATTAGGGTGGGCCTTAATATGACATGACTAGTGTCTTCATGAAAAGGGAAAGTTTGGACACAGATATAAGGACAGAGGGGAAGATGATGTGAAGACACAGGGTGAAGTCAGCCACCTACAGCGAAGGAAAGAGGGATGGAACAGATTCACCCCCACAGCCCTCAGAAGGAACCCCCTCTCCTGACACCTTGACTTTGGATTATTTAGCCTCAGAACCATGAGACAATACATTTCTGTTGTTTAAGCCAGTCAGTCTGTGGTGTTATGTAGCTAGCAGCTAACAAAGACCTGTAAAGCACTTGGTTGTTAGTTTGCAAGAGAATATAGAATTCTTGCCCATTCCTACAAATAAAGACATTGGCTTCATAAAACCATATATATACCCCGGTGTTTTTTTTTCATATATGCTACCTTTTTATTCCAATGTCAAATCTCAGTGTGTTTTTAAACACTTTTTAAGTGACAATTATACTCTTCATATGTACTTCAAATAATGCTCATATCTCTATTGAAGTGATGATAATGTGAATGTATTAGCTATACATTGCTGCATAACAAATCACCCCTCCTAAGTTAGTGCCTTAAGACAACACATGTCTATTATATCACAGTTTCTGTGAGTCAAGAATCAGGGAATGTCTTAGGTGGGTTCTCTGGCTCCAGGTGTCTCAGGGTGGAATCAACGTAGTGGCCAGGGCTGCTGTCATGCAGAGGCTCTCTGGGGTGGGATCTGTTTCCAAGCTCACTGGGAAGACAATTGGCAAAATGTATTTATTTATTTTTTTACAAGTTGTTGGACTGAGGGTTTGAGTTTCTTGCTGGCTGTTCCAGAGAATTCCTCAGTTCCTTGACATGTGGACTCTCAGTAGGGCAGTTTTTTTTTTCTCAGAATATTATGGGTGTACAAACATTTAGGTTACATGTATTGCCTTTGCATCACCCAAGTTGGAGATGCAAGCATGCCCATCCCCTAGACAGTGCACATAGCACTCATTGGGTGTGAATTTACCCATCCTCTCCTCCCCCCTCCCACCTGCCCGACACTCTATGAATGTTACTTGCATATGTGCATATAAGTGTTGCTCAGTTAGTACCAAGTTGATGGTGAGTACATGTGGTGCTTGTTTTTCCATTCTTGTGATACTTAACTAAGAAGAATGGGCTCCAGTACCATCCAGAATAATATAAGAGGTGTTAGTTCACCATTGATTTTTGTGGCTGAGTAATACTCCATGGTATACATATACCACATTTTATTAATCTACTCATATATTGATGGGCACTTGGGTTGTTTACACATCTTTGCAATTATGAATTGTGCTGCTATAAACATTCAAGTGCAGATGTCATTGTTATAGAGTGACTTTTTTCCCTTTGGGTAGATGCCCAGTAGTGAGATTGCTGGATCAAATGGTAGTTCTACTTTTGGTTCTTTGAGGTATCTCCATATTACTTTCCAGAGAGGTTGTACTAGTTTGCAGTGCCACCAGCAGTGTATGAGTGTTCCTATTGTAATGTGGTGGTTGGATTCACCTGAGTGAGCAAATGAGGTAGCCAAAGAGGACACCCAGGATAGAAGCCACAGGTCTTTTGTAACCTGATCTCAGCAGTGACATCCTGTCATATTTACCATATTCTGTTTGTTAGAAGCAAGTCACTAGGTCAAGTCCACACTCAAAGTCTCTCAAACATACACACCAGGAGGCAGGAGTCTCTGGAGGCCAGTGTAGAAGCTGCCTGCCACAGGAGGAAGTCCATCAATGAGCAGGCAGTGACGTCAGCATTGTGTTGACTATTTGGCCAACAACAGTGGTGACATGTCATCAATCATGAAATAATCTCAATTCCATAAATATTAAAATGTAAAAAAAATGTCATCTTGAAGTCAAGGAAATATAATATGTTACTTCTTAAAATCTTTGAAATAGTACCCTGAAGTCATGTTTTATAATATTTTTTCATCATTTGTGTGACTTGTACATTACCTTTCACATTATATATTCCAGTAGAGAAAAAAGAAAGTAAAAATAACACCAAATCAAATTTCTGGATACTGATTAATTAATAGATCCTTCAATCAGTCAGGAAATGGATACCACTGTGTTCTAGAAATGTATACCAACCTTCAACATGTCTGATACATTCAGATAAATAAGATCATCTTGACAAGAGACTTTTAAGGAGTTCTGGTTCTAGCTGACTGGTCAGGAGAGGGGAGCCCTCACACAGAAGGTGGGACTGAGCAGGCGTCCAGGAAGCACAGGTTCAGTTTCGATAGAGGACTTTCGAGTAGCAAAATTCTCTGCTGAATTTACAGAAAGCATGAGGGGAGAAAGAAGCATTTACAAGACCAAAATGATACCTCAGAGAGGACTGCACCTAGCTAGTAAACCTACAAGTTTCTGTATTCAAGGGTTAATCTGAATCTTTAAAGTTTACTTTTGCATTTTTAATTATAAATTACTACTTGTTCACTATTGTTAATTGGAAAAATTACAGAAAATTAGAAAGAAAGAGAAAAAGATTAAAAAAAAAATTCCACCACCCAGAGGCCATATAAATAAGCAGGTGAAATAGAAAAGAAAAAACAGAATCAAAATTGCCAGTTTGTTGTATCTGAGAGTTTGTAAGTTTTTAACATTTAAAGCTATTTATGTTTAGCTTTATTAAACATAACATTCATTGTATATTTAGATTTCCTATTTCTTAGGAACAGGTGCAGGGGAAGGGTTATTCCTTTAAAAAAATTCAGTTAGTGTGTAATGTTTCAATAGAAGGAGACAAACAAATCAAACTTCCTGGTGTTTGTGCATGGAGTTCTGGAAGAAAGGTAAGCAATGGAACAACCCTTTCTTTAACCCAATTCTTGAACCAGAATTGAAGAAGTGGGTTCAAGATGTACAAATAGGTTTTCCTTTGCCACCCAGGGCAAGGGGAAGAACATTGGCATCCCACCAGAAGTTTTCCACTTCTCTTCCTCATCAACACATCTTCCCTTCTTCCCCAAATTCACCACTATCCTGAGTTTTAAACTTACAGTTTAATTGTATAAACTTTGAAACCTAATTTAAATACTATCATACAATATCCTTCTGTTAGTCCTTTTGTTTAACATTATTATGGAATTCATCCACATTGTTGCCTGTGGCTGAATTCATTGCTGAATTATATTGTTGTATGAACATGCTGATGGTATTTGGGTGGTTTCCAGTTTAAGACTTTCACAAATCCTGCTTCTATGAATACACGTCTGTTTTTTGGTACACAGTTGCAAACATTTATGGTTGGTGCACACCTAGGAGTGAGATTGCTGTACCACAGGATTTGCAAATGCCAAATTCGAGTGGTTAATGCTGAACTGTTTCCCAGAGATTGGACCCACTCATCGCCCACCAACAGTGTTGTTCTACTTCTTTTCCAGTACTTGGTAGTAGCAATCTTTTTAGTATTAGCCACTCTATTAAGTATGTAGTGGTGTGTCATTTGGGTTTTAATTTGTATTGTTGGGATGACAAATGAAGTTGAATACTTTTTCCTACGTTTAGGGCTATTTGAATATCCTCTTTTATGAAGTGCCTATTCATATCTTTTGCCCATTTTTCTGTGGGCTTGTCTTTTTGTCATTGGTTTCTAGAAAGTCTTTTATATTTGAGACAAGTTACTTTGCCTGAGTTTTGTAAACTATAAAATGGGGATAATAACACTTACCTCCTATGATATTGTTACAATGATTACATTATACAAGTTATTACATGTAAAATCTTAGAACAATATATAGCACATATTAAGTGCTCAATGTTATTATGACTAGCCAAGATCATACTTTTGGACACAGAACTCCAACTAGACCTTCTAACTTCCACTTACTAGATTTTGCCTTTTATAACAATAATTTTATTAATTCAGAAGGATTGAAAGTCACCTCATTCACCTCAAATCATGCCCTCCCTGGGCGCTGATACTAGCTGTAGAGGGAAACACTGTCATGCTTTTATTACAATTACAATGATATTTTTAAAACATTAAAATTGTGTTTTTCCTCTGAGAAGAATAAGACGGTTTTCAAACTGAAAACTGTGGGGAAGCATTCATCCTCACAGGCTCTGCATGGTGCAGCTGGCATTTAGCATGTTAATCCCCAAAGTGTTAAAAGAATGATTTTGCACGAGGAGAGAAAAGAAAAAAACAAAACAAAGCAAAACTACTCCCTAAACACAGAAATACAATGTATTAAATATTAAAAAGAGAGCAATATGAGCAATGAAGTGTTTTAGGCTAAGTGCCCATTCTTGCCCCACCCAAATTCCCTTGGTCCACTGGCCACACTTAAAAAAGGGACAATTTTTCTCTTCTACCTTACCATGAATTCCTTTTCTCCTGGCGGTCAGACAATAAAAATTTCATATAAACAGACAAATATATAAACTTTAATCAGCCTGATTATTCTCCTTCCATTTGTGGAATTTTCACAGATAGAGTAAATAAATTAATTTTTGAGGAAGGAAGCATGAGGAGGAATACAATTTAGGCCTTCAAAACCAAAAATGACAGACAATCATTCATTTATTATTCCTCACAGAGAACAGCTACTAATATCTTCCTTCTAGATTCCTTAATTAAATTCGGCTTCTTATATGTTTCTCTTGATTCACTCCCTTTCGTTCCCAGATTAACCTAGTTTTTCATAGTTATAATTTCTCAACTGTTAAATTTCACTTACCTCATTTAAATTCTTGTAGTTTTCTCTCCCTGAGTGGAAAGTTTGATTGTTTACTTTCTTCAACTCTCTCCCCAAGCAAGAAAACTATCCAGCTTAGACTAGAGCTAAGTGATTTATAAACATTCACATTGAAATGTATTATTCCCTATAATAAATCTATGTGTGAACATAGATTTTTAGAGAGTGAGTATGATTAGTCTGACTGTCAGGAATGATCTCCATCTTTGAGGGTCTTCCTGAAGAGTTACCTCTTCTGTAAAATCTCTAATTCCTTTCTGGAGGAAGGAATAGTTTGTCCTCTCAACTCCTATAGCATATCTCTGAGGGCATTATGGTAGCAACGGTATTTCTCCAATCATTTGCTCCTACTTCTCTCTAGAGGATCAGACATATTGTCTAATTGTCATATTGTCCTCTTGTCCCAAGTT